>NC_077224.1:28058665-28309968 GCF_024763615.1 Phlebotomus papatasi
TAGCATTTTGCCTTAGACACACTTACGACTTAAGCCGAGAGACGACTTAACGTAATTATAATCAAAATAATGATCAGATTATATTGGATGAGTTCATATATTCTGTCAGTAGAAGAGGTCGAAAGTTTGGAGTGGTATATCTCAGCTCCTGATGAACATAATTGGATGGGTGAACTATTGTTGGAAAGCTTGGGTCATTAGCTTTTAGAATCTGGTATACTTAATCTGCTATGGATAAACCATGGTCATCCAGAACCATTTATGTCGAAGAAGACACTTTTTGCAGCGTCATTTTTGACCATCTACTTCTGGGACCAGGAGTGACCCACTTTTCTCGCACATGGACTGTTCATTAGAGAAACTCAAAAGGTACAATTTGTGGAAGAAACTTTTTTTTTGAACATCTTACTTTTTTTATTCATCGACTTTTGCAAGAATTTTGAAGTGTTAAACGCAAGGAAAAAATTACAGAAATCCTAAAAGAGTGGTTTCTGGAGGAGAAGGATAGACGTTGGGGTGAAATTGAAGTGACATTTGGATTCCTTGGATCAACTTATGGGGGAGTACTTAGAACATTCCAAGTCGATATCTTCATTAGTTTGTCCAGAAAATGAGATAGAAGGATTTCTGTCATTTTTTTCTATGCGTGTAAAATGTTAAAATTCTTGAAAAAGTCAATGAATAAAAAAAAGTAATATGTCCAAGAAAAAAATTTCTTCCACAAATTATACCTTTTGAGTTCCTCTAACAAATAGTCCTTGTGCGAGAATTGTGGGTTACTCCTGGTCCCAGCAGTAGATGGCCAAAAAAGATGTTGCAAAATGTGTCTTCTTCGACATAAATGGTTCTGGATGACCATGGTTTACCCATAGCAGACTACATATACCAGATTCTAAAAGCTAATGAGCCAAGCTTTCCAACAATAGTTCACCCATCCAATTATGTTCATCAGGAGCTGAGATATACCACTCCAAACTTTCGACCTCTTCTACTGACAGAATATATGAACTCATCTAATATTTCAATGACTTTCTGACTAATCCGTCTCTCAGCTTAAGTTGTGAAACGGCTTAGTGCGACACTGATGGGATTTGAGTAAAATCATTATTTTGATTATAATTAATAATATAATATAATTGACGTCTCTTCAAAATTTGATCCCCAAAAATGGTTTTTTCAACATATCGTAAAATAGTTTTTACTTAGGGTAGAATAACCTAATTTAGGACCTACTCCAAATGAGATTTTTTTTTATGAAATATAGCCTCAATGGATTTTTGATGTATTTGAAGCACAAAGACTCAAATATTAAGACAGTTAGTTAGATAATATATAAATATAGACATATATACAAATATAAGCTACGAAAAATTAGTGTTTGGAGCCGTTTCTGAATTAGGCTATTCCACACTACTTCTTTCTATCTTTTTTATTTTAAAATATATTTATTACAAGCGATATAAATCAATGTATGAACTAAAATGATCAAGGTGTAGAGCGTACGGCCTATTCGACGCATGTCAACCCTGTTGATGGCTGTATCCCGCCAATCCACATTCTTTATTCTTTACACACCCTACCATCCCAAGGAGGGCTGCTGAAGGTTGTTATATGGCGCTCTTGTTGCTTATGGCAATTAACATCATTACTTCAGTGAGTGAGCATTAGTCATCGGTGACAATTCACTCTCAGGAAATTGAAATAAGGGTGGCAACCTCAGTTCCCCATTTTCCCCTTATAAGTTTGTAATTTTATTCAAGTGAGCCCCATCAGGCTTACAAAGGACTCACTCATATTAATAAATCCTTGTCAATTGTCCGAGAAACGCATTACTAAATCCGAAAAACCCACTCTTTCGATCGAGAAAACCGAGAAACGTAATTTATGCATCGCGAAATTCGAGAACCCAATTTTTGCATCGCGAAATACTGGAAACTCAGTTTTTCGTGAAACTCAAAAAACCAGAAACCCCTTCCAGAAAAAAATAGGAATGAGTTTACCATTTGAAAAAGATTAAAAGATTGTCACATATCGTTATGATGGTACCATTTAAATTTATTGAACTGGTGGTCCATACTTGTTAGGTATTCCAAGACCTTTGAAATGAATATTCATTAGAGAGATTTTTTCCGTTTTTTTTCTTTATTTTGCTAATTTGATATCTGTTGTATTTAGAGATTGTATTAAACTCAACGGCTTATACGGTTAGAGAACCAGTGTTTCTGCTGTTTACCTACGAAGACCGGTTGTGTAGTCGGTCGGCAGCCGCAACACAGTTTATTGAAATAAATTTGAATTGAATTGTTCCAAATGGGTTCATATTCGCAACCAGTTGAGATCGGTTAAGATTTAACCATAAATCAAAGAAAGAATTAATTATTGCCCCAAAAATAATTTGAAATACGATACCTATAGTTTTTTAATCTTAGACCTTAACTTCATGTTAGTTAAGTTTTGAAATGGTTTAGATATTCTGAATTAGGGTAAGCGTACCAAATTTCTGCATAATTGCCGAGTTAGTTAATTAATTAATTAAGTTAGTTAATTAATTATAAATATTTTTAACAGAAGTTGATTTTTTTGTTACATCTTTTTAATGAGTGTTGCTTAGAGTCTCGTAGATAGTTTATTGATTTATTTCTTTTAAAATCATTCTTTATAAATTTTAAAATGAATAAAAATATAGAGATAGCTTTGTGTAATATTTTGGCCACTTATTCTCATAGGTCCTTACCCTTCCGGAATTCTATACCAAAGTTTTTTTCACAGTTTTTCAAAGTGACATTTTTTTTTTTGCTTTGTACAATCATTAGAGTATGAAGAAACTAAAAATTCATGGAAATTTTGAGGATAAATAATAAAAGTGGCCGAAATTTCGTACACTTACCCCATAGGCCTCTGTTACAGCTTTTACATAAAAAAATCATACAATTAAAATTTCTGTTCCTTTCTTATCTATCTTTTTTTTCTTCCCGTGGGCACCATAAAAATCTTAAATTTTAGTGTAAAAGATAAACATGTGCCAATACGTTTGAGGAAGAGACGGAAACGAAATTAAGATTTCGGAAATGCGGAAATAAATGTTTAATTTAACAATATTCAATTCTTTGTATAATTACTAGAGAATGCTATTTTAAAATAGCATTAGAAAAGTGTTAAGATGCTGTATATACGCGTAACTTTTATTGTATTTGGTACAATTAATCCCACTTAATTATTTTAACCTTGTTGACAAATATGACAAAATTTAGAGAAAAATACGTGCTTTCTCATAACTTATGAATAAAATTAATTAAAAAAGTATGCAAGATATTTAAAACTAATATAAATTTTCAAGTTTATACATAAATATTTTTTGTTCTTGTCTTTGTTAGTTTAGCAAATGACTTGTGAATTTTTTCCACCCCATGTTCAAGTTTTCAACTCAAGAAAATAATTGAAGATTCTCACACTGTCCGTCCCATTGTTCTAATTAATTTTATTTTCTCATTTTCATGCTGTTTTACGTAAGATCGGTGCGAAAGAAAATCGAAAGTCACAAAAGAGTGGGAGAGCATACCGATGCTGCCTCGACGTTCCTTAAGTGTTGCTTAAATGCGTGACATGGGGGCGAATGAATTTCATGATAAAAGTAAGAGAAATCCTAAGTAACACCATGACAGTGAAGTGTTATTATCCCCTTGGTTATCCTCTCTGGGTTTTCCTCATTGAAGAACAAATTATCATATTCATGAATTTCATGGGGATTTCTGTCACTCTACCACACATTTATTTTTTTTCACCTTCTGTGAATAACATTTAGGGGATGGAGATTTTTCTGAGGGTGGATTGGTAATTTTTTGTCATATCAAATTTATTTTATTCAACACAAAAATTTATTCAACCGTCATCTGATTTTTTTTCTCAATTTTCTCCTTCACTTTAACTATAGACCAAGAGGTCCATGTTGTCCGCAATATATGTATATATAAGAAAGGGAGTTTTGTCTTAAAAATTCATGCTTCACATCAACTTAAAAATTCCCCGTCCATTAGAAACGCTTGAAAGCGTACAATTTTTATTCTAATTTTTAGAATACCAAAGAAAATGGCTTCATGAGTGATTCTGTATAAATACTTTTGAATCAATCTCATTCTGGAAATTGAGATTTCCTTGTATTTAAAATGATTTTTAAACAGTAGATTCCATATTTAAAAAAAATCATTGATAATTAAATTTTCTATAGGGTAAAGCTTTCAAGCTTTGCACACTTCATTTTTTCTCATATTCCTTTAATGAATCTCAATAGCAACATAATTTAATAACGTCATACATTTCCTAAAAAAATCAAGTCAGATTCATTAGAGGAACTTGCTAAAAATATAAAGTATTCGAAGCCAGAATATGTTCAAAGTCTGAAAGCGTTCCTCTATGTTCATAAGCTTACACAAATTCAAAAAAAAAACTTTTCTCTCAGGAGTTTGCATATTTACAAAAATTAAACTCTTTTGCAGATTTATAACACTGAGAAAAAAAGAGGGTGCGATTAACTGTTTTCCTCATAACTTTAACACTTTTTAGGTGTAAAAATATATCAACATCTTTTAATGTTAATTTTACACCTTTTTAAGGATAAAATTAACATGAAAAAGGGTAGCTTTAAGGCCCAATACACCTAAAAAGGGTAATATTTACACCGATTTTGGATGAATACTGCAGGGTAAAATTAACATTTCCGGAATGTTATTTTAACTTTTTCGGATTTCTCTCAGTCAGTAAAGGTAAACTACCTTCACTCGACCAGTCAGTGGGTCAATTTTCTACACTGATTCGTTTTATTTATGGAATAATTGACCTATTAATGTTAGATCATAAGCTAAATATTATAGCAATAATAGCAAATATAAATAAATAAATAATTCTACCGGTCGAGCGAAGGCACTTTATCTTGTGTGGTTTTTGCTAGACTACAAATTAGTACTACTACGAATTACGAATATGAAAAGGTGGAAAATACATGTGTGGTGGTAAAGGGATAAAAAGTGCATAACAAGTGCATATACCGGGAGATAGCCAGTAGGGAATCATGCTCTGTTGAATGTAATGAAAATTGTATTTTATTTCACTAAAATTTTCTGTTAAAACTGTGTTTTTACAAGACATATGTGCAGTGCACTTTTCCTATCAGTTTGCATTTTTAGAGTTATTTTTTCCCTACTAAAAATGTCACACGCATCGTTTGATTGCAAATTGTAAAAAAAAAAAGTATAGGGTTTTGCTTGGTGAAGTGGATACATGGAAAAATATTTTTGCTTGTGGCAAAATTCAGGCAAAATTGATGACATTTTTCGATATCTACTTATATAGTTTAAATACCAGGTACATATACATATACTTTAATTCGATTTTATGCAGTTTCATGCGAAAATAAAATATTATATTACCAAGGTGAAAATTTATTTTGACATGATACAACTTTTTTCAATTTAAACAAAAACAAACGAAATGTGAATATATTTAATTTAAAATCAATTTACACCTTGATTTTGGTACTTTTTACTGTTATGAGCCAGAATAAATTTTTTTTTACTATAAAAAAAAAACATAAAATGTAGTAACGAATTTTATAGAAAAATTTGCGGAATTCATAATGTGTAAATTGTGGAATTCTCAATGCTTGTGAAATCCCTTGAATTTTCGATACTTACAAACATATCGCTCACTGGAAATAACAAGGAGCTAACTCAGTTCTTTTTGCTATTTTGGGATTTTAATGCATTTAGAAAATTTTATAAATTTTCAGGAAATATAAATCACTAAATTTCTTTGTTAGCTTTTTAAAATTTTGCTGTTTTTTGATTGCTTGTGTAATTTGTACACTGAGAGAAATCCGAAAAAGTTAAAATAGCATTCCGGAAATGTTAATTTTACCCTGCAGTATTGATCCAAAATCGGTGTAAATATTACCCTTTTTAGGTGTATTATGGATTAAAGTTAACCTTTTCCATGTTAATTTTACCCTTAAAAAGGTGTAAAATTAGCATTAAAAAATATTGATATATTTTTACACCTAAAAAGTGATAAAAAATATGAGGAAAAAAAGTTAATCGCACCCTCTTTTTATTCTCAGTGTAGTAATTTGAAGTAAATGAGCACAAAATGGATTTATCGTTCAAATTTTTCTGAAACAGAGGATTAAGTCAATCAAGTTTATTCCTATTCAATGTTTATAATAATGATCAAATGATATTAAATTGGGATAATTATTTAGAGGAGGAAGTGGGATACCTTCCAATTGGACAACTTTTGAAATTGGATTGTTTTTCTCATCCATCCAAATAGATTTGGACCTTACTATGATATAAATTTATATCGACAAACCAATTGTGAATGAAAAATAGCATTATGATAAGATATAGGTTTGTTTAAAAATTGGAGAAAAAGGCCCAGCTTTAAAGGTGCCCGAATTTGAAGGTGACCCACTTTTTTCCCATACACCAAAAATTTTTCATGCTGTTTCCCGAAAAATTGTTCAAAATATGTTGATTCCTAGTAACTTCCAAGGAGCAATTTCCTGCCTCTGGAAGCTCGTTCTAGTCATGTGCTACTCCCGAATTTGGAGTTTTACGAAAATTAACGACACAAAATTTGTAACTCCTTTTTCTGTTTAAGCTACAAAACGGATATAGGTACAACTTTTAGTTTATTGGTAGACCCTGTCCATGAATCGGTTATTAATTAGATCATTAACCTTCATGATCCTGTACTTCCCCTTAAGCCACTCAAATGCTTCTTAATTGATACATCAATTAAACATAGTAAAAGAAAAATTCCTTCCCTTTTGATTATCACTGGCGTAATTATTAGGCATCGTGGGACCGCTTAATCGAAGGGATCACAGGTGACCCACTCGTCCTTAAATTAGTAAAGAGTAAAATATACTTTAGCGATAAATTAACATCTTTTCATTTAGTAACGTGCTTAAAGCAGAAATTTAATTGTCCAATAAGTATCTTTATAAAAGATAAATAACACAATATTTTCTCAAAACGTCTGGATATTCGAAGAATTCAAATTGAATTTCGAATTTTCAAAATAAATTTTCACAGAAGGTTGGGGAAATTTATGAAATAACTACAGTAAGAAGCTAGCAAAAGATTTACTTAGTGATTATGATGCGATTCAACAGTAACACAAAAATATTATGAGCCCTAGAGGAATTCTGTAACTCTCTGGCAATGCCATATAGCGTAAGTGTGCCAAATTTCGGCATAGTTGCATGCAAGCGCTAAAGTCTCAAGTTTGAAATGTAATACTTTTAATACAAATTGAATTTTTTTGTTACTTTTTTATAAGGAGTATTGCTTGGAACCTTGTAGACAGTTTATTGTCTTTTTTTCTCTAAAATCATTCTTGATACATTTTAAAATGAATAAAAATGTAAACGTAGCATTGGTGGCCTATTCCGGCCACCTTAATTCTCATAGTTCTTTGCTCTTCCGGAATTCTTCCAATGCCTTTTTCAGATCATCTTCCTCGTCGAAGCGATATTTTATGTTATTTTTTGCGTTGTATAATCTCTAGCGTATGCAAAAACTAAAAACTCATAGAAATTTGAGGAACAAAAAATCTGGCCGGAATTGCAAGCTGGCCGGAATTTGGTACACTTACCCTATGACTGCATTTGAATATTAGGACAGCTTTTTCGAAAATGTCATTCTATAATCCTGGCATTGCCATGTGACATTGTCAAAAGTCACACATTTGAAATTTCTGGTAATTCAAGTGAATGCTCTTAAAACATATCAGCCAAGACGGACTCCATAATATCATTAAATTTAGTCAAATCATTATCTAAGTCTAAATCGTAAGTTTGTCAATCGGGCATAAATGTCACAATATCTCCCTTAGTTTTCTCTGATGAAATGGACTCATAACATATTTTAATAAAACTTTTCAAAAAACTTTCTTCATCCATTGATATTCTTTTAATCAAGCCAAACCTTACAGTTGCAGAAATTTTTAACTATAAGTTATTTTAAATCCATGTTAAATTACTGATTTATAGAAAATTTAAGCATTTTCTCCTTTTCAAAGCGTAATGCTTTAAATTATAATAATTCGATTTTGACAGTAAGCGGTAATATATTTAAAAGATTATATAAAGTCCATAAAGTAATATAGTTTTTCAAATTATTTGCGAGAAGACTTTGAGAAAAATGTAAGTTGCTGACAGTTTAAAATTATGTTTCTTCATCAAATTCATTCACCTGGAATATTTGGACAAATTTTCTGTCCAGCTCAGCATGTTTTCTCGTTTGCCTCCAGTTGAGAAGTGCTATCTGAATGTTCACGAGGGTTCTCCTTATCGATGTTATGACTCAATTGAGCAATTCACATTCAAGTGATACAAGAGTGCCAATGACGAATTGACGAATATTGAGGCACAGTTGGACTCTCAATATTGACTGACCCCATTGGATTATTATTCTTCGGTTCACCGGAAATTGTTCATTTCACCCTTGGAGTCAGAATCCCAGATTCAATTGAGTTTTCCTTTCTAGACAAGTAAAAAGGATATTCTCTGTATTCTGTGCCTTCTTCCCACTTGATATTGATTGTTATCATTGCGCCCACACTGTTCACACACTATGCTAGGAATTGGTTCCCCTGTGATAGCTTGTTCTTCTAAGATTTTCAATTTCCACATATTCATGAATTCTCGCAGCATCTACTTGCTGTCAAGAATGTTTGGTGGAAAATACTTTGATGAGTTTGAGGGATTCACAAGTGGTTTTTCCTGAAGGTATATACGTATACCAATCGATTTTCCGCCCAAACATTTTAGAACCAAACAGACAAAACATTTGTTTGATGAAAGAGAAATTTTCCTGGCGTCTCACCGTTTTCTTTGTAAAAGCCATAGAAATTGATGAATAAATTTTCAACGTGAGACACGACCTCTTTTTGGGTCCAATTCTATATCGTTCATTCTATTCTTTACAATATCTTGAGGAAGAAAAAAATGCACATGATGGAGGTGTATTCTGTTTCAATTGAATTCTCCCTTTTTGCTCATATAATTTTATGTTTACGCCAATATAAAAGCATTTCACAAATGTGATCATTTGGAAAAGCTTTCAACATTTCAAATATTGTATTACTTAAGGATATTTGATGTGAATCACAAACTCTTTTGGCTTCCTTCCAGACTTTTTCTCTTAAAAAAAAATAAGAGAAAAATAAATGTAATATGATGAAAAGTATTTTTTAATAAATTATGTCATAGATAGAATATTTTGCTTCGCTAATATTTAATAATAAATATTAAATAAATGTACAGCGCATTCGACACATGTCAACCCAGTCGACGGTCGTAACCACCAATCCTAATTCTTTTTTTTCCTTCGACACGCCTAACCCCTACCTCAGCCTTCAGTAAGTGGCCTATTTCTCAAAAAATTGCCTTAATCAAAATTTTTTGTTCCAATCGGCAGTGAATCGGTGAAGTACATGTAAATCATGTATACGTGTCTCAAATATTTTTCAAAAATCTTTTCTATTTATTCGAAAACTTGTAACGCGGCTAGAGGCCAAGGGTAAGAGATATAGTCTTCCGGTCTTCGACTACCCACCCCATTTACTTTTTTATTTGTCCTTAGGGTAAGTGTGCCAAATATCGACATAGTTGCATGCAAGCACCAAAGTCTCAAGTTTGAAATGTAATTAATTAATAGAAATAATTAATAGAAATTGATTTTTTTCATTCCTTCTACTTTAGGAGTATTGCTTGGAACCTTGTAGACAGTTTATCGTCTTTATTCACTTTAAAATTATTCTTAATACATTTTAAAATGAATAAAAATGTAGACATGGCTTTCGTGCCCTATTTCGGCCACCCTCATTCTCATAGTTTCTTGTCCTTCGGGAATTCTTCAAATGTCTTTTTCACGTCATCTCGTTTGTCGAAGCTACATTTTTCGTTATTCTTTTGCATTGTATAATCTCTAGAGTATGTAAAAACTAAAAATTCATGGAAATTTGAGGAACAAAAAATCTGGCCGGAATTGCAAGCTGGCCGGAATTGGGCACACTTACCCTATGTTTATTACTCATACTATTATTCTAAAATGTACTTTTCTTGAGAAATTTATGAATACACCCAAAATCATGCGAATAGAATTCACGGACAACTCTTTCCCGCAAGTTGAGGCACTTCGCAAAGCTGGGACCTTATGCTATCCCTTTTTATTTTAGATTTTTTTTGTATTTTAGTCAGTAAAAGTAAATATCTCCTTTAATTTTTAAACAAATGGAGCTTTTACCTTTAAAAATTAAATTGCTGCGATATTTAACTACCCTACATATCTTTATCGTCAGTGGAAAATTTAATGAAATTCCCCCAATACTATAATTGCATACTGTGCCCTGCTACATGATCTTTATCAAAATTTAATTTGAAATGATTGGATTTGGAATGCTTTTTCACAAATTAATTGTAATAATTGTAAGTTTTCGAAGTTTATACCCATATGTATAACATTCAATGTTCAAATTGATAGTGTAGAACCCTTCTATAGCTGCAAAATTTTCAGAATAATCTATGCAACGTAATGTTACACTTGAATTTCTAACACATTGTTTAATGATGAAAATTTTATAGAATAATCACTAAGAATTTAATATACATACCACATTTTAGAGAACATGAACAAATACGAAATGTGAATAAAATTTAACTTCTCCTGAGAATGTCTCTAAGATTATTATTTCAAAGACTTCTTTCATGAAATTATGTGTACTGTAGAATGTTTGAATTCCGTTCATGCGTTTCGAATAGGAAATTACTTTACCAAGCAAAGACATTACATGGACGCCTTTCAATGGAAATTTATATATTTGGAGATAAAAGAAAAGTCAAAATTAATTTCCCTTTTCATCTATAGATAGCATTTTGAAGGATGAAATCTTAGTAATTGTCTGCTTCATTTGGTCTCAATTTTAAATTGGTATGTGGGGCTTTTTCGTTTATAACTTCTGGTGATATCGTTGTATATTTTCTGCCTGTTTTTCACTCATCTCAGCATTCCTCTCCTAATCATTCAGGGGCCCATGAGCAATCCATATCCAGCGACGTGTATTAAATTCCAACAAGCGACAAATTTATACACTCGAGTTATCATCTGATTTGATATTAAATCTCATTGTGACGTCAAATACATGGGCATCATAAATACGAGTAATATATTTTGCTGAGTGTGTAGAAGAGAGATAGAAAAAAAAGCCAATTGGATGCATGTACCAAATGTGTTCAACAACCCCACAGCGAAAATTTCCTATGAGAATTTTTTTCAATTGAAAAAAGAACCAAGGAGAAAGGGGTTATGTTCAAGGGTGTGTTCTCAAAATCAATTTTCAGAGTTTGGATACGCGTTACATGCTTTATATATGAAAAATGTACATTGCTATTTCGCCATTGCGAGCATTCCAGTGCTTGAGAAAATTTTATTAATAATGTTGAAATAAATTAACTACCAAATTCAGAGGAGAATTTCTCATCTGCCATATAACTATTGGAATTTAAATGAAAGCTTACAGTGTTGCTTATGGAAAATGCAACGAATGCAATCTTGAAGAAAGTTCTATATGCAAAACATTCTGTCTGCTCAGCAATAAATTACAATAAAATAAAATTACAAGATTTTTCCATTGGAGTAAAATGGTCTTTGTTTGAAATGAAGTCATCCTGTCTAGGGTTGAAATGGAATGTGGGAAGGGATCATATTTCTCGTATCCTCATTAAGTCTGCTCAAGATATTCTCAAGAAGACACTATAATGCGACAATATTGTGCTTGAGATGCTCTCAATATTGCATTTGAAGGGGCTTTTACGATCACTAAATGAAGCACTGAACCCAAAATGCATCGAATCAATTTCAACAGTTCAACCTCATTGCTCACGTTTTCCCAGGGATCCCACACAAAAGTACCCTTTGTTATGGGTGAGAAAGCAATCAAGTATAAAATTTATATTCATTGGTTTCTTCATCATACCTCCTCAATATCTTCATTGAAGTCTGTCTAAGTGCGTCTTTTGCTCCCAATCATAAGATAGAAAATTCATAAAGCTGTTGTTGCTTGGTGAAGTTACTAGAACTTGGGAAAAACAATGGCCAGATAAAATTGGCAAAGTAATTGAAATTTAAATACATTAAGGCTTCAATCATTCTATAAATTTTACATTGCTATTTTCGGTCATGTAACCAATTTATAACTAATTTAAATTGGTTCTCTGATCTGTCCAAAACCCGGTTAAAATAGCTAAAATAGTTACCCGTTTAAATGTAGAAAACGGTACCGGTCAAAATCCCGAAAAGCCAAAATCCCGGCTATTGGCTAGTCGGGATTTCGAGTCATTCGGGATTTTGCCATTTTGGATTTGATCGGGACCCATAGGGGGATCTAGGATGAAGTGTAACAAAGTCAGATTTTTTTTCACGAGATACCATAATTAAATTGACTAAAATCATATTCTTCTAACCACAAAGATTCTTTCGAATTTAAGAGTAGATTTTGTGCACATTCTCAAAAATTCTGAAGCAAATATTGACAATTATGGGGTAATTTGTATCAATTCAATTTGCCTTATTATCTTGCTTCTAGATAATCTATCAAGTATCCAAGTTGACTTTCATGTTTCATGAAGTTTTTACAGTTGTTGCAAGCCATTTTTTAATATTTTATTTGCCCGTAAACTTGTAATTAAATGAAAGGTTAAACGTTAAAAAAATGTAGTTAAAAAAAATATGGTCTTCTGTACTCCTCCGCATAAGTCGATATTATCTAGATCTACAGTCTAGAAGTAGGGGAGACTGGGGCAAAATTTGTCAAAACGAAAATTTCAATATTCACTATTTTCTAAAATGAAAGAGACTGAGGCTTGAAATTTTTATTATAGATAGCCTTCATGGACCTTCTTAAACTCACAAAGTTTCAAGGGATTCGAGGAAGGATTATGTAAAATAAAAAATAATGAAATTTTGAGCCCTATTTTTGGAATATTTGTTTATTATTATTATTTTTAATTATTTATTTATTATTTATTACAGAAAATATCAATACTGATTAGCTCAATTTAAGCACATTTCTCGCTAAGATAGAGAAAAATTATCTTCGACAAAATTGTAGAGGAATAAATTTCCTATAAAAATATGTCTATTTGATATTTTTAATGTTTGCGAGAGTAAAAGGTCACAAATTATTCGAAGACTGACAAAATTTGCTCCAGCAATTTTGAGCATCTCCACAAAATCGACTTTTAGAAAATGATTCGAAAATCACATTTCTTTCGAGATAGAGGATAATAGTCTTCTGCAATGTTGTAGAGCAGTAAATTTCCTATAGGAATATGCTCATTATAAATCGTTTAAGTTTTCTCAGAACTCGTGAAAGAATTAAATATTCGTTTTGATAAGGGTTGCCCCAGTCTCCCCTATATTTAACCTTTTTTCTTTATGCCCTAGGTAGACTTATGCCCTAGACATACTTACGACCTAAGCCGTTGACGGCTTAGTGGAAAATGATGGAAATGCACTTTAACCATTATTTCTAACACAATTACGCTAGCCGTCTCTAGGCTAATATTCAGGTCTGTCAAGGCCCTTACGGCTTAAACCGAGAGACGAATTAGTGCGAAATTAATGGAAATGTGTAGTCTAATCATTCATGGTGTGTCCAACAGGGGGCTTCGTGCTTTCCGAAAACATGTTTTTTAAATGTTCTTTTTTTTTTAAATAGAACAAAGTTCAATCCCTTTATATAAGGAGTAAAAAACTAGCTGAAAACTTAAGATCGATAACTTAGACGAGTTTTATCTTTGACATTTTGATATCATACTGATTGATATGTCTAACTGATAAAAATGAATATGTAGAAGTAGAATTTAAAGTGATATCACATGGAATTTTGGTATCATTACTGGTGTCTCTCTAGATAAACTTTTAATGTTGTAAACAAAATATCTTTGTATTGTTCTTATTTTATTGTTGTATTTGTAAATAATTGTGAATTGTCTTATATTATTTCTTACTGTCAGACCTATGAAAGATAAACCACTACCTTATATAATGTCTGGGAAACGTAAGAACAGATTTTCCAAACAAAAATCAATATTATCTACATTCTCTAGCTACAATTTACAATACAATCAAAATAGTGAAAAATTACAGTGAAAACATGACATCCATTTACATATTCCAAATTCACCCTTTGAACTTTACACGCTTGATTGATTTACACAAGCATGAAGCTAAAATGCAACAAAAGAAAATGGAGGAAATTGAAAGTGTCTCTCAGGTGAGATCAAGAGGGTGTAAGGAGTTAATTTAACGTATTGAAAGAGGAACTGACGTAGACTCACACAGGTATAAAATAAGATATTTATTTGAAAACTCTGTGGTGGCTTAAGTGGAACAATTCCAAAGGATGTGGCTGTGATATGATTGCAACGTTCTTCGTAATCTTTGCTCTGGTGCGCGCATTGGGTCGATTAGGAGTGAGACGCGAGGGACGTGGGGCTATGATGCCCCCCGTAGATGTGCCCCAGTCGCCTACGGCGGCCTTAGCAACTCACTGTAGTCCCCTGACCGAGACGACGTCGTCCTCGTCATCTCTGTCAACGGCTGCAAGTGGTCAAACGGCGGCGCGACGTCAGTCATCTGTGACAACGGTGGCACGAACAATACGCCAACAAAGTACTGGTTCGGACGCTCAATTTTCGCGTAGTGATTCTACCGTAACGACAGCCAGTGGCGCGACACTGTCGTTTTCGCGTCGCGGTGATTCAACGGCGTCAACGGTGTCTACAAGTGGGGCCTCGGAGGTCCTTTTGCCGCCCGATGGGCGACGAAGCTCAGAGGGAGCTCGCGTAGCAGGCAATAGACGTTCCAGCGGACGTATCCGACGGTACGCACCTAGAACCGTGGCGGCTCCTGGTGGACGCCGCCGAACCACCGGAAGGTATCATTCACATTAATTTTCAATCCTTTAATGCCAATTTAATTAAAAATTTAATCTTTGCAAAAAGTTTAAATATTTATGGTTCCGGCACACCTTTTAGATAAGTAAAATTTCATAAAATCAAAATTTGCATCCCTTAATAGCTTTGCATATGTCTATCCTATTCCCTCGCACTTCAAATTCGTTTGAGCTAAATTGAAGTTGTTGTGATGTTTAAAATAAGAAGAAGAGTGCAAAAGAGTGAGATAGACATATCCAATAGTTTTGAGAAAGAAAGGGATGCGAATTTCGACTTTATGAAATTTTCCTGATCTAAAAGGTGTGCCGGAGCCATTATATTTAAAATTGGCACTTTAAAATAGGAATAATCGACATATGGTAATGAAAACCTGACCTTACTCTAAGTATGATGCCTGATGACCAATGCCCGACGACCAGTTAATATAAGTCCTATAATTTTTTTGTTACAAGTATTGCTATGAACAATTTTCAGCTGACTTGTATAGGGGAGAGTGTCCATGCTTCGTACAATCCCAAGATTCGTAATGAATATATTTTTTTTATGTTTATGAATAAATGTGACTCCGCAATATATTTAAAAAAAAAAAATTGGGCAGATTCTTATAGTTTTCAAAATATGAGTGCAGTGAATCGTATTTATTGAGTAACATGGGAAAAATTTAGTCATTGTGAACCTTTGGTTGGAACGTACGAAGCATGAACTCTTCCCTATATTTTATATCAACGTAATCTATTTTAAAGATAAATTATAAGAAAGTAGTTTGTCTTCATCAAGAGGCTCTTCAAGTTTTTGTTCAAACGATTAAGAATTTACCTTAAGTTCTTTCTCTGATCAATAAAAAAAATTATCAAAATCGTGATTTCACTGACTTAAACAACTACCTTGTTTCTCAAAAGTCGTAAAGAAAATGTTTATAATTGGATTACAGTTTTATACTGTTATCTTTGTTCATTTACAATAATATTTAATTTTCTTGTATTTTGGTAATATATAATAGGAATGAAACACATCGACAGCTCAGAATATAAAACGAATAAGTCCCGAATGACCAACTTTAAAGGAGAGCGTTAATAATTAGTTACGGAATAACTTTAATTAATTAAGTTAAATAATAACTTTACGGAAAGTTAATAATAACCTTTCCAGTATAATATGTACAGAGAAGGTAAAGAGTGTCAAGAAGTACCCGAAAAGCGAAAAAACAAATTTTCCAAAAAAAAAATCAACTTATTCGACTTATATTCTGACTAGTCGATATAAGTTTTATTTAAAACAATTTACTGCGCTTTCTCTAAGTAAGTGAAAATTTATTTAGAAATATTACCTACTTAATTTACTCTACCGTAAAACTACAAAGCTCATTATGAGTTCATCATAATGATCAAGTTAAGATTAATATAGGGGAAAGTGCTCTCCCTTCGAATGTTCATGCCTTCGAATAATGTGAATTTCTTTCGTTTTTCGTAAAAGATTTACACTAAATTATCACGGATTTATTAACAATTGATGAAAAGCCAACTAATATTTAATAGATATGTGTAAATCTCTTAGGAAAACTAAAAGAAAATTCACATTATTCGAAGGCATAAACGTTCGAAGGGATAGTACTTTCCCCTAAGTTTCTATAAATGAATAGTTTGTATAATATAATATTTTAAATGAAATTGCATCAATGTGAAAAATAAAATTATGAAAGTTTATTTGCGTAAATGGATTTCTTGACAGAATTTGCTTCTTCGGTGGTTTGAGAAAGTGTAAATAGACATTCCAGAAAGCACTTTGAGGAAATGAGATCTAAACCACAAATACAATGACATACCAAACCATTGTCCAAAGAGTTAAGCTCATTCTCTGTGGACATTTTCAGTCGTTTCCATTTTGGAGCTTTTACCCAAAGCTCTGCATATACAAATAGTATGTATATTTAGACGCAATTTGGAGTTTGCATAGGCAAATGTTTATCACTAGAAATCTCTGCAATTTTTTATGAGTGAATAAATTTGGTACGAACACAAGGAAAATTACATATTGTTTGGAATCCAAATAATGCGTAGAGATGAAAACTCTTGTACAGTACACATCTTATGCAAATAACGAATGTGAATATTATTAAAATAAATAGTACGTGACGCTTGAACCACAAAAACATGCACGTTTTCCAATTTTCAATGGAAATTACAATAGAATTGTATCACCAAATAAACAGGATAGGCAAAAAAAACGTGGACAATAAAATAAAAATACAGAATATAATCCAATCATCTTTCTATTTATTTCATATTAAGAGCTTCTAAAAGATTATGGTTAATAATATAAAAAGAAAAAAAAAAGTTCTATACAGTTCATGATAAATGCGTGCTTAAATGTACGTGAGGGTTCTTGCTTTTCGCGATTTCCTAATTAAAATGAAGTAAACTCTTGAGTGAGGTTTTATGAAATAAAGTAACTCTCGATGAACCACGTGACGACCACAATTTAGATGTGAATTGCACCCAAATGCCAATTACACGATATTTTATTGGAGAGTGAGCAATTAAATGAGAAAATCCACCACTTTTCATCAAACATTTCTTCCCATCAAACAATTCCATGTACACGTACGTAATTGACTAGTCATCAGTCATCACTGAGATACTATCAATTGCAAAAGCGTCGTGATGCTAAAGATGGTGACGCTGGGGACAATACTTTGAGAAAAACTTAAACTTCTCAGTTCAATTTGCTACCCTAATGTTACTGATATTGTACATTTCTTATTGTGTTTTTAAACTACCGATTTTTATCAGTTTTAAACATTTCAATTAAAAATTAATTTGTTCCGAATTTCGATACTTTCTTTACTATTTTTAGAATTATTCAAATTTTAAAAAACTCTTGAAACTGCTATAAAAAAATTTGAAACTCTTATCATTCCCTAAAGAATTTTTCATTTTTTTTTACTTACTTTTTACTCTTGGAACTAGTTCTCCAAATAAAGTCGAGTAAAGAAATTGCTTCACTTAGACAGACAGTGACTTAAAAGTGATCGATTTTTCGCTATTTGAGTCTTTAAAAACCATCATTGACAAAAATACTAATTTTACATTTCCCCGGGAGGTAACTTTTGAAAAACTGAGCTTTCAACAAAATTAATCATCCGCACAGTTTGATACATTTTTCATCTCTTTTAGTATGTAAAAGCGAAAAACGAAGTGAATGGGCTTCCAACTGTGCTTCCCACACTAAAAAAAAAACACTTCACTTATCTTGCATATACAAATAACATGTGTGGAAAAAAATGTGAATAAAAATATATTGCGATCTGATTCAATAAGATTTTGTGCGACTCAACTAAACAGGGAATTTTCCATTTCAGGAAAATAAACCAGTTTTCGATGAAAGTATACAGAATGTTTATTTATTTATTTTTATATTACACGACTCATCTTAGAAAATATTTTTCATGATATTTTTCTCAATTCTACAATGAAACAGAAATATTCTATTTATTATCAAAAATAAATATTTTTTTTTCTGTGTTAACAACTAAAGATACTTTACATCCAAAAACATAAATGCAAAATTTTTCATCATTTTTAAAGGCCACAACTTAAGATAATTTAAGTATAAAAGCAATAAATATACACGGAAAAAATATTAATATACAAAAAATATCAATATGAAATAAAAATATTGCATTTCAAACTTAGGACTTCTGTGCTTATATGCAAATATGCCAAAATTTGGCACACTTACCCTAATGTTTTATTATCTGATAGTATTTATTGCGCTCCGTGAAATGAAAAGCTAATTGGAAAAACCAACTTTTACTTTGTGAATTTCTTTTATTTTGTCAATTTAAGAGCAAACTATTATTGTGGCAATCCTATATACCTAAAAGCAAATTCATACAGTTTTATATCGATTAATGTTTATTATGTTATTAAGGTATCATAATGGACATTATTATATAATGTCCTGTAGTTACTAATCTCTTAAGTTATAATTACTATAGTATATACACATAATATATTAATATGTGTCATTTGATATTTAAAATAACTATTTTTGCAATAAATAAATATCACAAAAATCATCAGTTCAATTGCTGGTACAAATAATTAGGTTTATTATGTACTTGTATGTTGTATATTAACTGGCAATAGTTATATCTTCATTTTCGTTGAAATGAGTCCGATATGTATCCAATTTTCCACAATTTAGGTTTATTTATTTGGGTCCAAATAATATATGTGAATGTTTATATTGATTTATTGTAAAATTGCATAATTCCAGTAGACCTTTGGTAATTGGAAATTCAACAGGTTCAATCAGAAACATAAATTAATTTCACCAAAGAGAATCGTCTATGTAGTTTGTGATGTATAAATTATGTTGGGATTGACACAGAAGAAAAGCTCCAGCATCAATATCATTAATTAGTGGTGGAAGGCAACAGGAGAATCTCAGACACTACACGCATAGCTAATAGAATCTGGGTTGAAAATGGGTGGTTCCCTGGATTCTTCAATGTAATTAAATAGTGCGGCGTGTTTTCATATATTTCTCAAATTAGCAGAACACATGAATTTCCACTAAAATTTCCCACTTTCATCTTCTTCATTGCGTTCCCTCTATTTACGGAATGATATTGAATAGAAAAATTTTATTTGGAAACTTCACAATTTAAATATAAAATGCATAGAATTATGTGGATGGAAATGTATTTGGCTCAGATAGCTTCTTTTTCCACTGATATAGAGGAGAAATATCATCGGAAAATTGCTGATTGCATCAACGTGAGAGGATATTGTTGCATAAAATGCAGTATAGCATGAAGCTTCTTGTACACACATCTTAAGGATGATTTAATGCTTTACTCTTCAGCTTCTATAAAACTAAATCTTAAACATACATTATTCATAAGAATACTTTTAGAATCTATCTATGGATTTTTCTTATCCCTCTTTCTTCAGTATTTTTAGTTATAGAAAGATATAGTGAAAATATGAATTTTGTAATATCTCTTGCGAAGAATATTTTTAAAGTGATATTTATTTTGAAAAGCAAGATTTCTGTGGAAATATTTTAGAATAAAGCCGACACTTAGGCCTAAAAGCCTTGAAGATCAGGAGAAATATTATTTTGTAGAGTTCTAAAAACACAAATTCAACGATATTTTAGTAAAATTACTGGGACAATCAATTACCGCCGCATAATTTCACAAAACCTCCAACATATTTATCACTTAGGCAAAGGGTATGCAAGAAAGCTTATATAAAAGTCATTTAGAGATTACTTTCCAATACGGTCCACAGAAGCTGAGTTTGTAAAGAATCTTATTGTTAGATACAAGATCTTAAACAAATGATATCATAATTATCATATGGTACTAATTTGGCTATAAGTAAGCTCCACCCCAAATAATAATAGACCACACCTCCTACAAACGTAACGGTTAAGTAAATGTTGTCGTCGGATGATTGAAGTTTGTATGTTGTGTCCATCCAGGAGGGGAATTCTGTAACACTCTGGCAATGCCATGTGACAAATTGGGTTCGAATCTTAGGAGAGCTTTTTCGAAAATGCGATTCTGTAGCCGTGACATTGCCATTTCAGCTCACGTGGCATTGTCAGAAGTCACATATTTGAGATTTCTGGCAATTCAAATGACAATAAATTTTGTTAAATAAATCAACCAAGACGTATAGTATTTTCATAAAATCATCATGTAAAGGAATTTCATTAAAAATTCAATGAATTGCATTTTCGAACTCATATGATATGACAAAAAAAGCTTGAATGGCATTGTCACTGAAAGCCTCCCACCAAACACAAAAATCCCCAAAGTCAACGAAACCCAAAAATCACTGACACGCTCAACCAATGAGGAAGCCACGGAGCGTGTCGAAAGCTCTGGTAGAAGAGTTAAGTTTTTGATCGCGGGTTGAAAACTCCAACAGTTGTATGCGAAGCCTGAAAGCCTTCCCTAACTTTAAATCGGGTAACTAATACTTCTAAACTATAAACCTTCGTGATGATGTATTTTCTTTAATTATTTTAAAGATTATAATGTTTGCAAATCCAGAAAGCAGAAGAGAAATAATGTTTTCATTCATCCACAACATGAATTTATTAACATAACCCAACATTTGATATTTTAAACTCAATCATGTCGTTCGAATTTGAGAGATTAAGATTTAATATACTTTACTGCGTTTCCTGTTCGAGTTACAAAGTGTCTCGTGTGTCCACTTTGTCAGTCTTCATTTTGCTGTGAGAAAAAAAAAACAAAGGAACAAGGCTCTTTTATAAAAGTGTTCCCTTCAAATCCTCTTTACATTACCAAGTATTTTTCTTGCAGTAAAGATGTTCAAATTGCATCCAGTGAGCCTATGCCCTAGACACACTTATGACTTAATCCAAAAGACAGATTAATCAGAAACTGGTGGAAATGTATTATGATGATCATTATTTTGATTATAATTACATCAAGCCGTCTCTTGGCTTAAGTCGTAACTGTGTCTAGTGCATTAGTTCCCATATGGAATGTTTTGCCAACATTATTATTATTTTTATTATTACGTTTTTTCAGCCTCGAGCCTTGAAATTTCCGGTTTGTCACTTTTTGGTCCAGGTTCCCTATATACAGGGGGTCCAGGGATTATGCATATTTTCAAAACCGAAGAAAATCGCGCAAAATGGCTAGATGCATACAGAAAATTTGCATAACCCCGGGAGATTTATTTCGAACAAGTTACAGAAACGCCGTAAAATAAGGTAAAGTGCCCTCGACTCGACCAGTAGTGGGCCAATTTTTGACTGTTTGATGGTCAATTTCTATGAAAATGTCACTGTTTCGTATTTATGGAATAATTGACCTATTAATGTTAGATCATACGCCAAATATTGAATAAATTGAATAAATAACTCTTCCAATCGAATTGAGGAACCGGTCGACTTGAGGGCACTTTACCTTATGCAAGATATATTTGGCGCCAATTTCTCAGTTTTTTTTTCAGCTCCAAGGGTTCATAGAAGTTGATTTCAAATTTACCGTCAAAAAATTGCTTACATTTAGGGGGTATTTCAAAAATGATATCAGGAATTAGCTCCTAGTCGTAGGCAAGGATGCATAGATAATGTTTGCATAATCCGCATAATCCCATTTATGCATAATACCAATATGCATAATCCCGGGACCACCTGTATAATAACCTTTTATACATTACATACACTATTATTAAGCTATAACTTTTCCTTTAACACAAATTCTACTTAAAATCCTATTTGAGAAAAATCAACAAACTTGAATTATCCCATCATATTTTATTCTCGCAAAACACCCATCAGTTTCATCACTGTTTTGAAGGGTTTCATCTTTCTTTTCCAACATTATTCCTTTCTCGAAAACTTCCTGATCGATATCATTGGTTCCCATAATGTTTATTGTGGTGAATGAGATGACGTAGATGGATTCTTTGTGGTATGACTCTTCGACAAGGGAAATGAACTTTTCCATTGTTATTGTCAATGGTCGAGAGGAAGAGGAAAGAGCAAAAAGGGGGGACATTAGATAAGGAGTGGAGATTGATTAGCTTGTCAAATGAATGCAAAAGTGCAATTAAAGTTGACATTTCACTCAATAAATAAAATTGATGAATATTGTGAGATAAATTGAATGGATTATAATTATTTTTTGTGTTACTTTAGCTCATAGAATTTTTTTTTCGTTTCTGTCTTTGCAGTTTTGATGTGGAAAATGGCCAAGGTGCACGATCACCCCTGGAGGGTGGATCACCCAGTGCGGGACTGGTCCTGCAGAATTTACCACAGCGACGTGAATCCTTCCTGTATCGATCCGATTCGGACTTTGAGATGTCACCAAAATCCATGTCGCGCAATTCGAGCATTGCGAGCGAGAGGTAAAGCTATTTTTCTTCTATATCTTTTCCGGACAAGATATTGTGCGTTCAGGATAATAAAAAAAAAGAGAGAAGCCTGGATGTATAGAGAATAAATCTTTAGGGAATAATATTTGAAAAGTAAATATTTGTGAACGTGATATGACGAAAGAAATCTTCGTCAGGCACAGAGACACAATTTTCCATTCAACCACCGCACTTTATGAAACATTTTTTCTCCTCTCCTTTGGAATTGTGACGAGAGATAGAACTTTCCTTTCGTATAATGTTTCTGATACAGTCTCTCTCATCTTTTTCAACCTCTCAGGAACATACAGGACAAAGTAGTAAATTATTATGTGTGTGGTACAACAACAAGAACAAAAAAAAATGCTGGACAGAAACTTTCTCTTTCAATCCTTTTTCCGAGCTTTTCAGAGAGCTTTAGTAATATCATGATAGAGGAAGTAAATACTGTGATCTCTCTAACTTCTTTCATGTGTATTCTAACAATTAGAACTCCCTTTTAAAGTCTGTTTTAAATGTCGAAAGAGAAAAGTTTGTCAAATTTCTGCTTCATAATCATTATCAACAATTTGTGTCTCTCTCTTTGCCTACCCCTTTCTCTATTTTCACATCACTCTTGCAGATTAATTAAACTTGCAACCTTGGGATGCAAAAGTTAACCCAAGGATCAATGGAAAGAAGATGATTTTTTTTTTTTGATAAAATTGCAAATGTTTTTGAGATTAAGAAAAAAAACACGCAATGAATTTGTAGATGAACAAAAAAAAAATATAGAAAAAAAAGAATTAAACATTAAGACAAAGACACGATATATAATTTCAGGTTCAAAGAAACAGAGCCGCCAGTTTTAATGGAAAGAGCGTACGTATTTTGATTTTGATTTCATCTCTCATTATTTTTCCATTGCGTTTCTTGTTTATGCTCAAACAATTAAAGTTCCTCCTAAAACAATGACTTTTGTACAGCAAATAGGAGCCAATTAATTAGCAATTTTTTTTTTTCAACTTAATTCAAATTGAATCTGGTTTTTTTCTGCTCCTAGTTTTCACTCACATTCTGCACACAACATTCTATATTTGTTCACGTATTTTACTTTGACTGCATCGAATATTATGCCTTTTCTTTCACAAACACAAGTATTTTTCTTTTTTTTCTGTTTTCTAGCATTTTTTTTCTTCAATTTTTATTTTAGCAATTCACACAAAAATAGCTTTATTTCACTACAGAAGACCACAAAGGATGTTTTTTTGTTGCGTCACTTTTTATTGAAGTTCTTTGCTACCATTTCTTTTTTTTTTTTGTTTTTGTTCTAATTCATGCCTCTGAATACAGTTCAATGCATTTTGTTCATTTCCACAAACACAAACGCACCCGAAACCCCAAAAAAAAAACAATCTCAATCAGTACATTTTGAAGTGAATCGAAAATCAACCAGGGGAAATTGCAATATTTGAAAAACACAGCGAAGCTAATAATTTTCAATAGAACTCTTTCAGTGTTGTTTTTTTAAAAAGCTTTTTTACCTATCTCTTTCGCCCAGTTTTTTGTAGAGATATTTTCTTTATGTGCTTTTCTTGTTGTGTAAAATGCACTAGAAAACGATTTGTTCTCTATTCTTTGTTGTTAAATTCTATGTTGTTTTGCTAAATTTCGTAACACGCAATGAATAGAATTTTTTATCTTGCTCTTGCAATTGAGTTACAGTCATGTGCTTTTTCGCCAGGGAATCACTGAACTTGAGAGATAGACTCATTGTGGAAAGTGTAATCGATATTGGAAAACATACAGTCCCCACAAGATTTAATAGAACGTCATTTATTGACTTATTAACTCTTTGAGGACCAGTGAGTCAAAAACAAAAATTTAAAAAATATATATATTTGTGCATACAGTAGAACCCCGCTTATAGGCCATCGCTCTATAGTCCACAATTTATCGACCGTTGATTTCAAAACACTGATTTTAAGTTAGGTTATGTTTTTTTAGTACGCGACATGAAATGTTATCATAATTGTTTTAATATTTTTGGCAAGCTTTATAGTTGTGATAATTGTGATCCATAATGAAGAGAGCGAGGACAAGTAACACAATCGCAAAGAAAGTGGAAGTCGTCGAACGATTTCGATACTAAAAGTCGTTGATAATGTTAAAAAATGATATGGACTATAATGCGACCCTAGTGTCAAATCTGGAACCAAATATGGCCTATAGCGAGGCTCTACTGTACCAAATTCAATTTTTTATTACTTTTTTTTAGCCTTTAGAAAATATTTTATTGTTGATGGATGACCAACTTGTTCTTAAAGAAATGTTTAAGAACTGAAGAGTCCTACGTTATTCAGAGAAATATTATTTACAGAAAGATGGATAATACAATCCTTATATTAATTCAGCGTACTCGTATGTTAAAATTTTGACTTTAAGACGCAAAATTCAACGGATTCACGCATTTCTTTCTCCCCAAAATTCAATTCACAAACGAATTTATAAAAAAAAAATCTAGTAGCAAGCACTCTTAAGATTGTCTATAATAATCCCAGTTAAAGCAAGCTAATTATGGACTTATAACTCGTTTTATAGCACTATAGAATACAATGAAATAATTTTCCGTGTGGTTTCATAAGACCGCAGGTTCCTTGTGGCTCACAAGTATATTTCCCGTGGCCCATCACGTTCTGAGCTAGTTAAAGATGAAAATCTTTAAGAAATGGGTAGAAATATTCTATAACACTTTATCGCAATAACGGTGTATTACTAGGGTATCCTTCTCAAAGGATGATTTGTAGAGTAGGACTTTAGAAATATTTTCATAGAACAAACTAAGTTCATATCACTTTATATTTCTTATCCAGATATTTTTACTTAAATCCTTGAATATTCCTTAAATCCATGTAATGAATTGCATGTACGGATATCTCTCATATTCACAAATAATCTCTTTGAAAAAAAAACAGCTAGGGTCTCTGAAGGTTATGGGTTTCTAAAAGGTACCATTATCCAAAACAAAAATTGAATCAAAGAGTTTTGATTCTTAATTGGTGTGAATCATTCAAATAAGATGATGTAGAGATAGGTATATTCTTTTAGGAAAATCTTTCTTGTATTATGCTCTACAAATTATGTTCTGAGCTAAAATATTAGCTAAAATATACTAAAATTCCAGATTAATCGGATGAGTTTTTGGTTTTGACAGTTATTTGAAATGGCGGACAGAAACGTCAAATTAAGATGGCGACCACAACATCTTATACATCTCGGTCATTTTATTTTAAATTCCCATATAATTGGTTAATTTTTAACCACATACTTCTGTAATATAGCTTTAAAGAGACTACTTATATCCCATTTTAACATAAATCATGTGTTCCTAGAAAAACAATAATGAAAAAAAAGTATTTTAATAAAAAAATTCACAAAATCGAAATGGCTTATTCTATAGCCAGATAAATTTAAAATAGATTTGGGCGATTTACTACTCTGAAATCGATTTTGGAATTGCACCTTCAGATAAGGGACGTCAGGAATTTAATCAAATGTCTCACGGAAAATTGGTTTTATTAATAAAATCTGAACTAATGCACTGCATTCATGTGAGAACTAAATTGTAAAACGTAGTTAATCATTTTTAAAAATTCATTTGAATTGGTGCAACAATATGGTAATGACCTGACGATCCGGGTAACAATGTCGATCGCTGGTGCTCTTCCTCTATTTGCATTTCATTGACCTTTACTTAAACTACCAGTATCCTTTTGAGGATCCTTGTACCTTACGTGGTGCTTGACATATCCCTATATACTTTGACATTGTAAAGCGGATCGGCGAAGACTATCAATAAGTCCTAGAATCAATCATAGAATCAAGTCAAGTATTACGAACAGCAGAGTGCAAAGACACTTCCGGAGTGCAAAGTCACCCCTGAGTGGAGAGTTACTCGCAACAACGATACGCATAATGAGGCTGAAAGATATGTATAGGGGATAGAGCGCTACCTTCGGACGACTAAAGCTTTGAATATCTCATTTTTTCAATATGTTTTTAATAAACTTAGCCCATCATAATATTACATTTTAACAACTAGTCCAAAACCCTAAATTTCTTGAAAAATTCATAGATAGAATCCATAAGGATACATAGGAGAAAAATTGAGATGTCCGAAGCTTTAGTCGTCCGAAGATAGCACGATCTCTCCTATGACTAAAAGCTTATTTGCAGGGGGTCTCGGGATTACGCATATTAGAATTATTATGAATATATGATGGGATTATGCAAATACAGAGAGTTCCGCTTTGTAAAAATTTTTCGGGACCGAAATGAAGCCTGCGAATTAACTTCAGTGACACAGTAAAATTGCATATCTGCAGGAGATATCTTTGGGATAAGTTATGGAAACGCCATGATGTAGACAAGGAATTTTCAGCGCCAACGGTTAATTAGAATTATATTTCAAATTGATTTTAGGGGCATTTTTTTTTATAAATGAGCTCCCAATGGTAGGCAATTTATAACAAATTCCTTCAGTCCGTTTTCTCTCAAATCGGAACCATCTGTTCTGTACACTTATGCATATTTGCCTGCTATTGGAAGCTATTTTGTGAAATCATTTTTTTAAGCCCCCAAAATATATGCAATTTTGAACTGCACTTGCGGTAAATTTGAACTGCACTTTATGTGAACAGTTGGCACTCAAAATAGCCCAAAAATCGGCGCTAACAATATTTTGCATATTTTACGGCGTTTCTGTAACTTATTTAAAAGAAAACTCCTTAGGGTATGCAAGATTTCCTGGGATCCCCTGTAAATGTAACTTATCATATCGTCAGTTAAATCAGCATTTGTCGTAACTTCCTTTTGACAACTTTTCAGGAGACGAAATTTTCAGTTCAGTATTATTTTTCTTAAAAATGAGTCCCAAATGCAATATTTTTGAGTAAAAATAATAAAAGTGGCACTAATAAACTGTAAGTTAACTCGAGAAAATCTTTATAAAATTATTTAAAAGCTGAGATATTGAGAAATATTTTAGAAGAAACACAATAATATTTTATCGTAACTTCCACCGTTTATAAAGACGTAACTTACAATGTATGGAGATCTTGGAAGTTACGACAATTTTCAAAAACACATTATATCAATTTTAATTACTCTAGTGATAATGAGTACCTTTATTTCACGAAATTAGTCAATTAAACTGTGGTCTCTGCCCCTAAAAGCTTTTATTTCATAAATTTTATTTAATAAATTTTGTGCACCGCATCGCTTGTTTTGTTTTGAATTAATGACGGATGGGCAGGGATTTTTTCTCACTTTTTTCTCGCAAATATTGAATAAAAATGATTTCATGTTACACTATTCGCACTGTCTTTCGATATTTGGAAGAGTTTGTAAACGTTTTATTGAGAAATATTGCAATTTTGCTGCAAATTATAAGCCACGCAAGTGAGCAAAAGAACTTACGGCAAATGCTGATTATTGAAGATTTTGTATGGAATTTTGTCGTAACTTCCCCAAAACTGGAAGTTACGACAAATTCTGATAAATTTTTCTTAATTAAGGGCACTTACGATAATTTTTGTTTAAAATAATTTTTATTGGGCTTATAAAAGTTTCTTTTTCACAAGTGCGTTTAATAAACAAAATTACGCTGATTCCAAATATGTATATATCTCAAAATAGCAAAAATTAAGTTACGATAAATGCTGATTTATCTGACGATATAGCAGAAATTAGTCTGTAAATTACTTTTGTTGAAACTTTCGAAAGTCAATTGTCAGGGAATTTTTAGGCTTTTCAACGAAAACAAAATTTCATCAGTTCGCAATTTTTTGTACGATAGTGTACTTCCTTGCATTTGTTTCATGTACAATTGAAAATTACCAATAGGGTTCTCTGTTGCAATTTTGTTCAAGCTCAAATTCTTAACATGATGAAATTGTGAGGAAAATTTTATATCGTGAGAAGCTACATATACGGCGATTATCAGTGATTATTGATGCAATTCAATAGCTCAAGTGCTATGATTCTTCTCGAAGTGTAGTCAGTGTATCCCAAGAATTGTTTGCGAAGAGCATCGTGAGTTATTTTTTGTGCTTTTGGGAAAATTTTCTGAATTTTTTTCGTTCATTAGGAGAAAATGTTTTAAATTGTTGTATTCCTTTTTTTCTGTGCTTTTAATAGCGTGGTCAAGTGGCTAAATCATGGTTAGAACAAAGTGGAATTTCTGTGCGTTTTAAATGCGTATGATATAGATTTAGGGATTTTCTACCGTTGATTAATCGGTGGTGTGATAAATGATTTGTGTTCTTTTACTGAGTTATACCACAAAATTGCCAAAGTGGGGAACGTCAAGAGTAAATGTACAGATCCACAGATGATGTTTCTTCGGTAAATTCTTTTTTTCATGTTAAAATTTTATATTCAAGAGAAAAAAAATGATAGTTTAGGAAGAAAAAATATCAGATAAAATTGCAATATTCTACATACTAGTTGTTATTTTCTCCTAACATAAAATTACCCTTGTGATATTAAATTCATTAGGAGTAAAAAAAAATTGCCTTGTTCACCTGTTATTTTTTCTCGATTTTTCTCTCTCAATCATTTCACGCGATTTAGATTAGTTTTTTTTCTAAATCTAGAAAAATGTATTTTTTTTTAAATTAATTTCTAGTTTGTTGGCTGTGAAGTTTAATTGTGTGGAAAAATGCTTCCTCCTACACAAATGTCCAATAAATTCTCGTGTCATTGGAATTACCTTTTGGTCTTGCCAAAAAAATTTCTTGTGATCGGAAAAACTTTCCTAACCCCATGCCTGAGTAATTTTACTTTTGCTGCTTATTTGGTAATTAGAGGAGAAGTTCGAAACTCATAAATCTCCATTTGGGCTTTGGATTTTCACAAGGCAATTTGTAAATTCTGGTGCTTTGTTTTCTTGGCTTTATTATACTCACATAACACAGCAATACACATATGTTACACCACTTCTTAGAATGTTCTTTATTGCTTTCTGTGTTTGTTGGCATTATGTCTTTTTCTCACCTCTCTGTCTCTCTCAAAGCTCTATGGATTCTTTTTCCCAGGGAAACTGAAGGAAAAAAAAAACACAATTTCCACTTGATTTCTTAACAAAACACCAACACACCATGCCATCCAGCGTATTTTAATATATTCTTAAAGTTTGTTTTAATATTTTTCTTTGCAATGTTAGTCATTTTTAATTGCCATCAAGACAAGTTTTAAGCGATTAAAATAATATTTTATAATTTGCTATTAGAGATATGCAGTTCTAGCGGTTATATAGTGATAAATAAAATGAGAGCAAGAATATTAATCATTAGAATTAGTTTTGCTTTAATACAGAAATTAATTGATTTTCCTTAATTGACTTTTGCGTAATTGCACATATAATACAGACACGTTCAAGAATTCTTATTGCAGAAGTTTTCCTTGCTGCAAGGAAGAGCAAGGAGAAATACTAAAGTATTTTCTACCTCTCAAGAAACTTCTCATTATAAAATATTGAAGAAAACCATAGTGAAAAGAAAATTCTAAAGAGTGTTTCTATCATAAGAGTAAATTCACGCAATAAGAATTTTTGTATGGTTCTGTGGCACCAAAAAAAAAAGTATAAGCTGAGCAAGAAACATTCCCCCTTCTGGTATTTTGGTGGTGAAACAGGAAATGAGGCAACAATTGGGCAGAGACCTTCAGACCAAGGGGGAGTGTGAAAGATCAATAAAATTCTTCCTTAACAAAGTCTCGAAGTGTTAAAGCTCAGGCACAAATTGCTCCATTTGATTTAACTAATGGGGGCCTCCCCTTAATTCTTTCAGTCATGGCGAAGATCTGATAGTGACACCATTTGCTCAGATTCTGGCAAGTCTTCGATCTGTACGGATTAATTTTCTCAATTTAACAAATGTCAACACGAGCAAGTAAGTTAGAAAACAAATTACTATAAAATATACTTAAAATGCATTAGTTTCTGTACAAGCCAATAGAATATTTAAGAAAAAGAAAACTTTTTTAGTGGCTAGTGCCTCTTCTTTTCCAAGAATGGGTAAACTTCCGTTTATTGTAACTTTTTTTTTAGGTTTATTGCAGGGAGGTAGTATTTTATAACTTGAGTCAATTTCAGTTATAATAAAGTTTATGGCAAACCTTTATGAGTTATGGTTAAATAAAGTAGAAATGGCATAACTTTACTATGCATTCTTGATTCTATTTTTGTTGAATGGAGATAGTATTTGACCTCTCCACCAAGAAATTCCTCCAAGTTATGTTCTTTTAGGAGATATGAATTAATTAAAATAGTTTTTGGGCTTTAATTCTTCTGAAGTGAAACACTGTAAAGTCAAACTGTGTTATCACACTTGCACATTAAAATTTTAATATGATTCACATTAATTGTCACTGGTGAGAGTCCAAATGTGTAATTTGTGTGTTTGAATCATTTTGTATTCAAAATTTGATCTATTTGTTGATAAAAAGGTAGACTTGGCCCGCAAAATTTGATATAAATTGATTTATAGCATTAATGCGAAAAATTAATGCAATTTTCTCTTTAATTTTTTAATGTGAAAGATATTTATGCTTTAGGTAAATTTAAACTTATTTTTACAGGCCAAGTCCACTTCTTTATCAGTAAATAGAAAAACCCCAAATATTAGGTGACTCAAAGACACAAATAACATATTTGGACGCTCACGAGCGACAATTAATGTGAATCACATTAAAATTTTAATGTGCAAGTGTGATAACGCCGTTAGACATTCTAAAATTTACGAGACAATTAGAATTTTCAAAGCATACATTATTTTAGGTGTTTAATTTCTTATTGGGAAAATAATTTATGGGTAGTGTCTCCCGAAAATTTCAAGGCGCTATCTCTAATCGCTAGGTCTTTATGATCTCACAACGAATAGGGATACGACTAGATGAAGCAAAATCTGAGAATTACTTCTCGATTGATATTTTGTCTTTAAGGCCATCCCTCTATAAACTGCCCACGCCCCTTTAATTAGCTATTTTGACTTACAATCGCAATCTCTATTATTTTTCAATATTAATTTTTAATTCTCGCCAAAATTCTCTCTCAAAATGTCAAAAATATTAAATTATGATTTTTTTTTTAAATTATAGTAAACGAAAATCGCAAATTGTTAATTTTAAATTATTTACACAAATACCGATTGGATAAAGTATTCTAAGAAAATGAAATGTTACCTCTCTGCAAAATTGTCCAAGTTACACTAAAACGAATAAGTCTCCAATAATATATTGTATAGCCTCTAACATTTTCCATGAAGATGGCCTTTAATTGCTTTTGCAATTATAGATCGAAACGCCAATCAAATGCCCCATTGCCGAAGCCATTGGTGCCCGGAGATGAGGCATATATTCGATTGGCCCATGACACAATGGAGGAGCTGGACTGGTGTCTGGATCAACTGGAGACCATTCAGACTCACCGAAGTGTCTCGGATATGGCATCGCTGAAGGTAAGACAATTTGTGCTTTTCTCACAGTAAATCCCATGATTTTCAATTAATCATCCACATTATCCTCATTATTCTAGTTCAAGAGAATGCTGAACAAGGAGTTGTCACACTTCAGTGAATCCAGTCGATCCGGCAATCAAATTTCCGAATACATCTGTTCGACGTTTTTGGGTAAGTTACAAGACTCTCCACAGGCAGAGACATTTCGCTTAATTTTCACAATGTGAACATCATCTCTTGTTCTTTAGTGAAAATATATCATTAAGTATTCTAGAAGCGTCTCAAGTAAATCGTTCTGTTCTATTTAATTGATTAAAAATTTACACTTTACACACTACCACTTTTAGTACCTATATATCCATTATATTCTGCGTAAAACATTATCCAAATGTAATTAAATATTTAATGTTGTAAAATATTTCAGTTCTATCACACGCTCTGATGTGACTGGTAAAAGTTTTGAAAGCTTTTAACCTGTATCCAATCAAAGAACACGGTGGAAGTAAAATATTGAATCGCTTTAAATATTTAATTACACTTGGATAAGGCTTAAATTTATGATTTCTGAATTACAATGAATTACTTAAACACCTGAAATTACCAGAGCGAAAAGCTTAAAATTAGTAGTGGAGACTGGGGCAAAAAGTCACAAACTTAAAATTTGAAAATTCAATATCTTCCAAGATAAAAGAGATAGCGGCTTAAATTTTTTTCCATAGATGGCCTCCATAGACCTTCTTCAGAGTCGTAAGTTTCTTAGAATTCGCACAATGATTTCAGAAAATAAAAAATATTGAAATTTTTAGCCCTATTTTTAAAATGTTTTCCTTATAGCAGATATCAATTTTGACCTATCTTATTTTACAAAATTGATGCACTGGTAAATATTTCCTAAATGATTTGGACTCTTTGAATACGAAACCACTATCTATTTTAGAATTTTACTAAGATTTTTTTCTCCAGAAATCCTTTTATTAAAAATGGCCACTTGGGGCAAAAAGTAACAAAAGGTATGGAGCAAAAAGTAACAAAGACCGAAGTAATTTCTGATGTCTCACAGCGAAAAGAAATGTCATTATCATGTTTCGCCGGTTTTTGTTTGCATTGGTTAAACGATTTGCAGTCTTTTGAGTGTTTTTTCTAAAATAGCTTGAAAAGCACTTTTCTCGTTCAGATAGAGAAAACTGTGTTTTAAAAAGGTGTAGAGGAATAAATTTTCTATAAAAATATGTCACCTAGCTATTTTTTTTAATTTACGAAAGCTCGTAATAAAGCAAATCAAATGTGATAACATCCCATACCTGGTACTATTTGCCCCATCGTTTTTGAGAATGGTCACAAAATTACCTTTTAGAAAATAGCTCGATAAATGTATTTCCTTACAAAATAGAGGAAAATGGCTTTGACAGAGTTATAGAGCGGTAAATTTCCTATAAAACTGTGCTAATTAGAAATTTTGGAGGTGCTCGGGTAGCTTGTAAAAAAATAAAATATCCATTTTGTGACTTTTTGCCCCAGTCTCCCCTATTATTCAGTTGAGTAGAAAAAAATCAAGAAATTTGTCGTAATATTTATTGCATAATTCCTTACGATAAATTTGAAAATGTCAAAATGGCCCATTCCCATCTCCCCATTTCGATTATTGTAACACTTGAAAAGCTCAAGAGGAAAAACTTGGTTGAAAATCTTTCTTTCCAATTACTATATCATTGTGTAAAGTTTTCCACTTGGAGAAAAAATTGAGAAGTTCCTTTTCCTTATAGAAACGTCCTGACAATTGTTCTGGAAGAAAAAGCAAATTAGAAGATTTTTAGAATTATGAAAGGTGAATAAATTTCAAGATGACTTTTAATTATTGTAGAAATGGAACAGAGTTTCAAGATGGAGCCTGTTGAATCCAATGGCCATTGAATTTCTGCTATATACAATTTCTCATTACAATAAAAGCTCTATTGTTGTGATGGTCGTGATAATCCTAAAAGCTCATAAGATGGAGGATGCACAAAAGTTCCTCTCGTGAGAAAATTTCTTTTATTTTCAGTCGACATTCTTCCTCATAAAATATCTCTATTCGTAGAAAATACCTCATGTCTTGTCTTCTTTTAAATGTATGGCTTTAATGGTGGATTTGCATATATTGCAATTAAGCTTAAGGCCATAAAATGTATAAGGAAACGGAAGAAGTTATTTCGCCACAACACATAAAACTTTATAATTTCTCAGATGGAGAGAAGATTGTATAAGGAAGACCAGTGGAAAGTTGGATTTAACTAAGTGCATATAGTGTAATACGAAAAGTTTATAGGAGTGCTAGAAAAACTCTAGTGAGTCGGATGTATGGTAATGCAAAATTCGTAAATTATACAACACAGCGAGAATATATAATATATTTAAGGGCTTTAAGGGTAAATCCAAATTAAGTCTTTAACGATTCTAAAATAACTCTTAGATGAACATTCATGTTTTCAGATGAGATTTGTCTAATAATACTGGTTTTTAAATAAGAAAATATGCTTTTATATTCATAAAAGAGATGGAAAAGAGTCTCAGCTTTGCAGAATGCTCGAACTCACGGTCAGAGGTCTTTTTGAAATTTTTTTTCGCATGATCTTTTGGTGCTTATCATAAGAGCATTTTAAAATCAAAAATCGGTAAAAAAAAAATGCACATTTTAGAAGCCATTTAAGAGCCAACGGACACAATAAAAATATAAATACTCGACATACTAGTCATTTCTGGATATTTTACCGATTTATTACTGATTTCAAGCCCTTTCCGAAAAAATCCAAATTTAAACAAATCGGTTGAAAAGTACGTCCCCTAGACTGGTTAAATTTTGTCCTACAAAAATTCAAGATGTAGGGCTATTTTTTAGGACATAGGTATGTTCGGACAAAATTGTCACCTGGACCACTTCCAAAACAAATTCAAGAATAAAAGAAATTGTAAAAACCGTTTTCGAAATAAACAGAAAAAAATGATCGGCACTATAAACTGATCTTGAAGCATGATCAGTGCAATTAGCGTAATCAGCGCGATCATGGAAATAGATCAGCAAAATCAGCCGATTAGCTTATCTAACATCTACGGTTAACTCGGTGACCATATTTGTTCGCGCCTAGGTTTTTAGTTTCGAAAGATCCTTAATGGGGGTAGACGATAGAGTAGTTTCACCAATGTATTACTTTCTAAAATTCATATTTTTGTGACAATAAATAACTAACTAGAAATTGAGCTGTGTGTCTTTAGACAGAAAATACTCAAGAGAAACTAACGAGACGTAGTTAGTTAGGAACAAATATTGAATTAAAAATTCAAATCAGTTCAAACCGGTTATGAAATACATTCCAATTCAAAAAAATAAATAAATAAATAAATAAACTGCTTTACTAATGACTAATTGATGGAACAGTTTCATACAAACATGATCTTGGATATAATAATTTATTAAGATTATCAATTTTTATCTGAGAATAGTCAATATGCAAGTGGTAAGGGAGACTGGGGCAAAAAGTTACAAATCGAGAAATTCAAAATTCAATATCTTCCAAGGTAAAAAAGATAGCGGCTCAAATTTTTTTCTATAGATAGCCTCCACAGACCTTCTTCAATGTCGTAAGTTTCTTAGAATTCGAATAAGGAATTTAGAAAATAAAAAATATCGAAATTTTATGCCCTATTTTTGAAATATTTTCCTTGCAGAAGATAACAATTATTACCTACTTATTTTCCAAAATTGATGCACTGGTGAATATTTTCTAAATAATTTGGATATTTTGAAAATGAATCCGCTATCTATTTTAGAATTTCACAAAAGTTCTGTTCTCCAGAAATCCTTTTGTTAAAAATGGCCACTTGGGGTAAAAAGTAACAAAAGGTATGGAGCAAAAAATAACAAAAAAGCGAAGCAATTTCTGATGTCTCACAGCGAAAAGAAATGTCATTATCATGTCTCGCCGCGTGTTGTTTGCATTAGTCAAACGATTTGCAGTCTTTTGTGTGTTTTTTTTCTAAAATAGCTTGAAAAGTGCTTTTCTCGTTTTCTCACTTTTCTCGCAGAGAAAACGGTGTTTTAGAAAGGTGTAGATGAATAAATTTTCTTTGAAAATATGTCCTCTAGGTATTTTTTCAAATTTAAGGAATCAAAGCAAATCAAAATATGATAATACCCCATGTCTGTTACTATTTGCCCCAGCATTTTTGAGAATAGTCACAAAATTACCTTTTAGAAATTGGCTCAATAAATGTATTTCCTTACAAAATAGAGGAAAATTACTTTCACAAAGTTGTAGAACGGTAAATTTCCTATAAAACTGCGCTAATTAGAAATTTTTGAAGCGTTCGAGTAGCTTGTAAAAAAAATAAAATATCGTTTTGTGACTTTTTGCCCCAGTCTCTCCTAATGTCTGATGGTGAGCTATCATTAACATAATTTTAAACGAAAAATTCGTGGAATTTCAAGAATTTCTTCAAATAGCTACTGAAGAAGACACGATACAATGTTTGAAAACTCCGGAAACTTGAGTATTTTTATTTTTGGATTAAGCCATCCGACTGAAAGAAAAATTTGCCCTGAAATAGCAAAATATGCAATTGAAGCAATCGGCTTATCAAACTAAAAGATTGAGTTTGAACTTAATATATGAATTCTATATTTTCGTAAATTTTCATTAAGAAACCTCAAAAATCAACAGTTTGGGGCTGTTTGTTTGATTATGTAGAAAAGAAATAATGAAAATATGTTGTTTTTAGTCACCATGACCCATGTGATCTAGTAAGGCTTTCTCGCCTGAAGTATACATTCAAATGTTAATAACTTTAAAAAATAAAATTTTTGAGACTTTGAAAGTGTTTTTACGTGGAATTCTTTTTACACGGTTGAGTAATGTAGTTCTTTGATGAAATGCCTATTTTAAAACCAATATTTTTAGCTGAGATTCTTTACAATCTCAGCTTTTGCGGTCACAGGTGAAATGCGACCTCGTCAGATCGGCCCCAAATTTTGGATATACACATTTTGACACTCATAGATCACCAATATCATATGCGCCAAAAATCGATTTTCGTGGACGTCCCGTCCCGTCCGTCCGTCCGTCCGTCGTATAACCACCGTCGTATAACCACTTCTGGAGAGAGAACGGAAAGAGATATCGACAAGCGGTTTTCGGCAAAGGTTAAATGTCGATGGGCGGCTAGAAGTTGCTGATGTCAGACCCCCCACCCACCCCCACCCCCTTCCGCCATTTTGGAACACCCCCAAAATTTGTTTTCTGAATAACTCAGCCCCTATGGCATGGATCCATCTCAAATTTTAGTATGTTATAGCTGGGCCTAAGAGCTTTTGATTAAAAAAACTTAAGCCCTCCCGACCCGACCCCCCTGACCCTAGCTAGTACTCTGAGAAAAATAGTTTGCAAAAGGATGTCAAAAGTTGGTCGTCACTCCATGTAATTAACCAAAAAATTTAATTTTATCCATTTCGATGGTTGAGAACAATTTACTCGACGCGATTTTTTACCCCCAAATTCAATTCACAATCGAATTTTCGAGCATTCCGAGTTTCACGCATTTCGAGGTCACCTGTAAAGAATCTCAGCTACCATAAGCTTATCTGGGCTTATCACTGGTCATTTTTGGAATAATTCCCTGTGGGACTTTTTTTTTCGTTTCGTATTCAAAACATGTTTTCGTACTCAAAAATTTTGATCTAGATTATTTCTCCCAAGACCAATATAAAATATTCGTCGCTTAAAGCAATTTAACTCATTCCTGTAAGTATAATATTTTTTTAAGCGATATTTTCTTACCCTCCATATATTTAAATTCCTGTACGGAAAACTTTATTGCAGAAAACTTTCTTAATTATTCATGTACTTTCAAACGAGAGTTATAGCATTCATTTTCTTTTTGTTATACTTTTAGTAAACCTCCCATACGGCAATCTTGATCAAAGATTACTTGTATATTAAGATTTTAGTGCTAGAAACACGAGAGGTTTTTAGAGAAATCTTAGACGATTATCATCAGATGAAACTCCAACCCTAGAAAATTCATTTGAAATTCACATAAGGGAACAAATATGAATTATACTATATATTCCACCTTACTTGAAAATGCTAATTTACCTCGATTTCCTTTGAGTGCCATATACACAAATGTAACACCCTTAACACTGTTGTGAGGTTTTGAAATTAAATTGCACATTGTTTGAGATAATCCTCCACAACTTCCATCTGTTTCGACATTTATTTCTGCGAAAAGAGAGAAAAAGTAGTATGCCTCAACGTGCAGTCAACAAGCTTCACTTGAATGATAATTGTGTAGCAAGATGGAAAAGTTAAAATTATGATTTTCTACAAGCTCTTTTACTTGAGTTTTTTCCACCCTCTTTTCTTTCATCTTCCCTCAAGCAACAACTTTGTGTCCTACATTTTTGCCTTTTTTGTCAGAGATTTCTCTTAAACGGGGAGCAGGATTATTTTAGCGCCTTCGTGTGTTGCCACAAATGAGATATTTTATCCTCTTTGTCCAAGAAAATTGTGAAAGCTTAAGTACAACTCTTATTTTTCTCAAAGGGGATTTATCAAGTTATAATCTCACGCTGTGTTCTAGTAAGAAACAAAGATATACATAAAACATAACTTTATGATGCAGAACGGATTTTTAAAGTCTTTAGTGTTTACTGCTTTTTCACAATAAGAAAAATAGTATTGCTTATGAAATTTGCTAAAAAGTCCTTTATTGCTATTACTAATTGTTTATTTTAATTTTGAAAATATATTGAACTCTAAATATTTCATTAACTGAATTTACCAGTGAAAGTTAAATTCCAAATAGACAGCATTATTTCGTAATTGAAATTTATTAAAATTTTAAAGGATGAATGCGCGCCCTAATACATCCACAAAAGATGGAAGAGAAAAGTCATTATGAAAACCTCGCATGATACATATAACAAAAGCTCAATGTGTGACTTTTGGCCTCTGAAATTAGAGAACAAATAAAATTAATTTCCCCAGACAAGGGTAGGATTTTCGTAATTATACAAGGATAAAAGAGTTTATTCTGTGCGATATTTCCATTTTCATTTAGAATTTTAATAGGGAAGAACGATGCTGTCTTGGGAAGTTTTTTTTCGTATTCAGTCACTGAGAAAAAAAGAGGGTGCGATTAACTTTTTTTCCTCATAAATTTAACACTTTTTAGGTGTAAAAATATATATTAACATTTTATAATGTTAATTTTACACCTTTATAAGGGTAAAATTAACATGAAAAAGGGTAACTTTAACCCCCAATACACCTAAAAAAAAGGTAATATTTACACCGATTTCGGATCAATACTGCAGGGTAAAATTAACATTTCCGGAATGTTATTTTAACTTTTTCGGATTTCTCTCAGTGGTTTAAACATTGAATTGCAAGAACTAATTACTGTTTCGGTTTCATTGTTGTTATTTTTTGACCACTCATAGCTGCTCTAATGTTTTAGAGACAACTTAGTTGAGCTTCTATTTTCTGAGTATGACAATAATGTATTTATTTTCTTCCGATAATTATCAGCCATCAAATCTGGTTAGACTGACCAGTTCGTAGTATGGCATAAATTTGATTACGAATGAGAGATCTATGTAGTTCACTTAATCTTGAGCATACTGAATGTAATACAGTTGTAATCCAGTTTAAAAATGCCCACTGATAGTGAGAATGGTCACCAAAAACCGGAGGCCGATATCTCTTATCTTCTGGTCTCTATATCTGTAACAAGCATACAAACAAATTAAATCACACCTTTTAGATTGATTTTACACAACTCTTTTGTGACAGTAAATTTTGGCAAAATCAATTTAATACCTGTAGTTTTTTTTGTTTTTTTTTTTATGTTATTTCGAATCAATATCCTTTCTTTTGGCATCGTAAAATAAAGCTACAATAAAAGTTTGAAAAAACTTACTTAATTTTCAAAATAATTCAAAAACAGTTTTCCAGAGTAGTTCCAACAAAATATTTTTAACGCAAAAAATCTCAGTTCCCATTTTATAACTTTTTTTTCATTGAAATTGTTTTGGAATTAAACAAATCTCTTGCAAACAGCATAATTTAAATTACTGTGTGAAACTTGATGTTGTAAAGAAATTCAAGATCTTTCCAGCAATATTTTATTATCGGATATGAGAAGTATCTAAACAGCTAATTTAAAATCCATTGAAATGGATCTACAAGGTCACTATTTCGATTTTTTTTTTAATTTTAAGCATATCGATATTTTTCCCATAATTTTGAGATTAAAAGATCTGAAAGATTCAAGATAAATATGGGAGACTGGGGCAAAAAGTAACAAAAAGTATATATTATTTTTTACAAGCTACCCGAGCACCCCCAAAATTACTAATTAGTGCAGTTTTATAGAAAATTTACCGTTCTACAACTTTGTGAAAGTCATTTTCCTTTATTTTGTAAGGAAATACATATATCGAGGTGTTTTCTAAAAGGTGATTTTACGACCATTGTCAAAATTGATGGGGCAAATAGTACCAGGCATGGGATATTATTACAATTTGATGTGCTTTATAACGGGCTCCCGAAAATTTGAAAAAATACCTAGATGACATATTTTCAAAGGAAATTTATTCATCTACACCTTTGTAAAACAGCATTTTCTTTATCTGAACGAGAAAAGCTCTTTTTAAGCTAATTTTAGAAAAAAAAAACACTCAAAAGACTGCAAATCGTTTGACCAATGCAAACAACAAGCGGCGACACATGGTAATACGTTTCTTTTCGCTGTGAGACATCAGAAATTGCTTCGGTTTTTCTTACTTTTTGCTCCATACGTTGTGTTACTTTTTACCCCAAGTGGTCATTTTTAATAAAAGGAATTTCTGGAGATAAGAATCTTTGTAAAATTCTAGAATAATTAGCGGTTTCGTATTCAAACAATCCAAATCATTTAGGAAATATTCACCAATGCATTAATTTTGAAAATAAAATAGGTAAAAAATAACATCTGCTGTAAGGAAATTATTTCAAAAACAGGGCTAAAAATTTCAATATTTTTTATTTTCTAAATTTCTTATTCGAATTCTAAGATACTTATGACATTGAAGAAGGTCAACGGAGGCTATCTGTGGAAAAAATTTTAAGTTGCTATCTTTTTTATTTTTGATGATATTGATTTTGAAATTTTCGATTTGTGACTTTTTGCCCCAGTCTCCCCTATTTAATATTAAAATTCATGATTTCCTGCTTGAATTAGAGGTTAATAAAGTCTATATTAGGTGAGATTCTTAACAATCTCACCTACTATAATCCTAAGAAAATTTCATGTCGTCCGATCGACCTCAAATTTGGCCAAAATGTGTTTCGCCACTTCCTGATTCCGAATATATATGTGGCTAAGTTACGTTCCCGGCCGGCCGGCCGGCCGCTCTTTGGAGTTTAATAGCTCCTAAACTAAAAAAGATATCGACTTGCGGTTTTCGGCAAAGGTTATATATCGCATGAAAATTGCAACTTGGTGCATAGACCCCCCACCCCCCACCCCTCCTTCCGCCATTTTGAAGACCCCCCTTTTTTTGTTTTCTCAATAGCTCCGCCCCTATGGCATCGAGCGGGCTCAAATTTTAGTATGTTATAGCTGGGCCTTAGAGCTTTCCATCAATACCAAACTTAAGGTCCCCCGACCCCCCTGACCCGAGCTATAAGGGTCCAAAAAAAATTTCTTAAAATGGCCATAACTCCAGTTCTAATTGTCAGAATTTAAAAAATGAGGGCTTTTTGGAAAGCTCTCGTGAAATGCCACTTCCCCTTCTAACATCGCAAGTTCATAAAACCACCGCTAGGGGCGCTTTTTTTAAAAAGAAAATTTTTAAATCTTAAAAGTTAAATAACTCAAAAATTCCATTGTGCATCGGGCTGAAAATTTAGTATGTTGTAGCCGTTGATTATACCTATCAAACAAAAAAACCTTAAGTCGATCCATAACCCCTGACCCGAGCTATAAGGGGTCAAAGTTCGAACATTGACCGGCCTCTATCTCCGGTTCTAATTAACATAGCGACCTAAATTTTACCTTTTTGGTTTCGTATCGATGAGCACTTTCAGATGGAAGTTCAAAAAGTCACCACAGGTGGCGCTGTGATAGCGTCAAAATTCATCGAAATTCAAAGTCACTTTTCTCAAAAACGGCATTGTGCAAGTTAATGAAATTTTAGTATGTTGTAGTCCAGTCTAGGACGTTTCCAAAATGGTGCGTAAGCGCGCTGTGGTTAAAACAGAACCGGAGATATGAGGGGTCAAAGTTCACAAAATTCAAAAAATCATATCTCCGGTTCTATGTGACCGATTTTGATGAATAAGGGCTTAAATGAAAGATCTCACCAAATGCTACAACTTTCTAGAATATTTGAACTTCGTGGGACCAACACCAGGGGCGCCACAGTCGAAAAACCAATTTCAATATGACATAACCTCAATTATTTCGACTGTCGCTGAACCGATTTTGATGATTACTTCAACATAATTGTAGAGCACATTTGTCTCTACATTTCGTCCATACATAATTTTCCACTCAGACTACGCTATCACTTCGATTTTGCCGTTTAAGTGTGAAAAAATTGATTTTTCCCATAATAACGCTTTAAAACCACTCAGATGCCAATTTGACTGCCTCTACTCCACCAAGACACTTAAAATAGGGTTTTAAATGGAAAGTCCCACAAAATACAGCAATTCTTTGAAATAGTTGAAGCTCAACAAATGACTACTTGGGGCACTCTGGATGAAAAAACGAGTTAAGAAACAAAAAACCTCGATTATCCTTGGCTTCTGAGTAATCGATGTGATCATGTTCTATGGGAAAATTATAGAGAACATTCTGGTCTACATTTCACCCATATATCACTTTTGTGCCAGTTCATCCAAATCCTTGATATTTTGGTTTAAATACAAAATTTGCATAATTTCACGAATTTGATTCAAGATAACTGAATGGCGTCTCACAACTTCAGCTCTAAATCGAATTTGCATGCACTCCGAGCTAGCTCACATTAAGAATCTCACCTACATAAGCCGGTTAGGATTATCTGTCCCTTTACAATAAAATTTCATGAAGTTTTCAGTATTTAAAGGTATAAAAGATCCCTCAGATCGGATATAAAATCAAAGATAATTTAAAAAGATTGAATTAAATATTGATTAATTATTAGTTTTTAAGAATATTGCTCCATTTTAGTTTTAAGATTTAGAGAAGCTGAAACCTTGATACGAATCAATTCTTCAAGTTAACCCTTTAAGAATGATTGAGTCACCAATTACCAAAAAAAATACTTTTTTAATTATTTTTTTTTTTAAATTAAAATTAAAGTATTTATTGATTTGTTTATTGATTACATATTTTATGTTTATTATTTATTATATTTTTTTATTACTATTTTATTATATTTTACATATTATTTTATTACATACTTTTATGACCTAGTAAGATAAATACCGAGCGTAAACTAACTAGCCAACTTTACCTTAACCCTTTTTCGTCTTGGATTTATTACTGGAATAGACTTTTTGCTTAAGAAAAAAAAGGAAAAAAAAACAATATTCAAAGAGCACCTTTTCGTATGACCGTTTTCATTCTGAAACATTTGACCCCGAATGGTTATTTTTGTTAAATGAGTTTCAGTGTAGAATAAACTCGTAAAGCTCTAAAACAGATTCAAATTTTCAAAAGAAATCATAAATATTGCAAAATGAGTTCGTAAAAATTGATATTACTTTATAAATCTATTCAAATCGGCTTTGAACTAGTAAAAGGTAAATGATGCGGATTACTTCTCATTAAATCACGAGTTCAACCATTTCGCAAAGCATTGGATGCTTTGGCACCCCTTTCTACATTCTAAAAAATGGGACCTTCCTTTTCTTTTATCTTGGAATATCTCAAATTTTGAAATTTTTAACTTAGGGTAGAGGCAGCTCTTTTGGCCATGTAAGCACTTTTGGCCACCTAAAGTAAAATCACATTGTAAGGCAATTGTGAGTTTATTTAGAACAGGAAAATGGGTCTTATTTCGTGACCTCTAATCTAACGAATCAGAAAACCATATTTGATTTTGTATCGACTTGATTAATTCTAAGTTATTGAAAGAAATTCTCGACAAGGTAAACAATCACTAAAAAAAACATGGGATTCTTAAGAAACTTGTTAATGTTAAGAGAAATTATTTTGCATTATTTCATATTTTTGAGGAAAGTATTTGAGGTTATTCAATAAAAGTCCATTTCTTAATTAACTAAATTTTATTGTGATAAGATTCTAGATCATAAGATTTTCTAACAAATTAAATGAAAATCGGATGTGGCTAAAAGAGCGTATTTTTTCGGCTGTGTAAGTACTTTTGGCCATTCATTTTCCCATACATTTTACACGTGGCGCACCTCGCAGATTTCAGTAAAACCAATCGAGACCTTTGACTGATTTTTACATCAAATAGAAAATGTGCAATAATCACATAAAATTGGTGTTGAATCAGAATAGGACTTGTGCTGTGTATTTGTGAAATTTTTCGAGGGCTATTTCTTCTGTTATTTTATTAAAATTCTATTGGAAACAAGAGGCTAAAAGTGCTTACAAAGTTGCATAAAATTAATTTTTCACTAAAATCTCCAAAAAATTTTGGGAATTCTCTTGGATTATTAGGAAGAAACGGCTTTAAGGTATCTTTGTACAAAATTTCATTTTATTTAAATAAAGATTATAAATTTACAATCACAAAAACCTTAAAGTGGCCAAAAGTACTTACGCCACCCTACCATATTTTGCCAAACTCTGTTATGGTGTCTACATACTAGAAGCAATTTTCGTCAAAAATTGCCTTTTTTAAAAAAAATTCTGACGTTTCTGCCTACAAGGATAGGACAAAAATTTTCTTTAAAAATACATTTTCTAAAGAAATTCCTCCTAGTGTGTATAGAGGCCTTTACTCTTCGACAGTGAAATAAAATACTTAATCACCAAATAATGTTTTTTTTAGAGTTATAGTTAATTATCACTATACTCTTTTTTTTTACAGATATATCAGTTTAAGTTTTAAAAAATTTAAAAGTTCTTATCCAAAATAGCCCTGTAATCCCATAAACACACAAATTCATCACATTTTTGTTTGAAAAACCTCCAGTTCATTGTTCCTGGGCTTATCAAGATTTGAAATGAGGGGTAGAATGCGGTGTAATGAAAAATGTCATGCAATGTTGATGGATATGAAAAATGGTCTCTCTTACCAATCTTCCATGTGACTTCTTTTTGCAGACAAGCAGCAGGAATTTGATTTGCCATCGTTGCGCATCGACGAAAATGAGGTGGCCAACATAACATCAGCCTCGCATCCGCGAAGTCGATCTCCACGCTTTGGGGGTCCACCAATGTCGCAGATTTCGGGTGTACGACGACCGCTGTCGCATACCAATTCCTTCACAGGTGAACGTCTGCCGACGTTTGGCGTGGAGACGCCCCATGAAGCACAACTGGGCACCCTACTGGGTGACCTGGATACCTGGGGTATCGATATCTTCCGCATCGGTGATCTCTCGTGCAATCGTCCCCTCACCTGCGTTGCGTACTCCGTGTTCTCGCAACGTGACCTCCTCAGCGCCCTGATGATACCACCGAAGACATTCATCGCATTCATGGTAACACTGGAGGATCACTACGTGAAGGACAATCCATTTCACAATTCACTCCATGCCGCCGATGTGACCCAGAGCACCAATGTCCTCCTTAATACACCCGCCCTCGAGAGTGTTTTTACACCACTCGAGATCTGCGGTGCCCTCTTCGCCGCATGCATCCACGACGTCGATCACCCTGGACTCACCAATCAGTTTCTCATCAACACTAGTTCGGAATTAGCATTAATGTACAATGATGAATCGGTGCTGGAAAATCATCATTTAGCTGTTGCCTTCAAATTACTTCAAAATCAAGGATGTGATATCTTCTGTAATATGCAAAAGTAAGTCACATTTCTATATTAAACTCCTTTTTTGTTAATTAGGCATAATTGAGAAATATGAAAATTATATTTTTTTCGTAAATTTCATAATTTCCAGCAATTTTTTTTTACCTTTTTGACTGGTTTTTAAAGTTCGAAAACCTGAAGGCTAGCATAACAGAAATAATAATTTTTTATGAGCTCTCAAAATATTTGAGAAGTTTTTGATCACCATGCGCTTAGAGGAAATTTACCTTTGTAGGGGAAAGTACTCTCCCTTCGAACGTTCATGCCTTCGAATAATGTGAATTTTCTTATATTTTTCCTAGAGACTTATACATAATTGAGACGCTCAGAGCAGAAGTGGTCTCCTTTGTATGCATTTCCCTATTAAAATAGTCCCTTTCTGCTCTGAGCGTTTCAATTATCAATAAATTGATGATACACTGAGAAAAAAAGAGGGTGCGATTAACTTTTTTTCCTCGTAACTTTAACACTTTTTGGGTGTAAAAATATATCAACATTTTTTTAATGTTATTTTTACACCGTTTAAGGGTAAAATTAACATAAAAAAGGGTTAATTTAACCCCTAATACACCTAAAAAGGGTAATATTTACACCGATTTCGGATCAATAATGCAGAGTAAAATTAACATTTCCGGAATGTTATTTTAACTTTTTCGGATTTCTCTCAGTGTAAACTAACTAATATTTAATAAAAATGTGTAAATCTCTCAGGAAAAATAAAAGAAAATTCACATTATTCGAAAGCATGAACGTTCGATGGGAGAGTACTTTCCCCTACAATTTTTTCTTAATTTTACTTTCACTGAGAAAAAAAAAGAGGATGCGATTAACTTTTTTTCCTCATAATTTTAACACCTTTTATGTGTAAAAATATATCAACATTTTTTAATGTTAATTTTACACCTTTTTAAGGGTAAAATAACATGAAAAAGGGTAACTTTAACCCCTAATAGACCTAAAAAGCATAATATTTACACCGATTTCGGATCAATACTGCAGGGTAAAATAAACATTTCCGGAATGTTATTTTAACTTTTTCGTATTTCTCTCAGTGTTCGTTTATCTCTAAAGAAACGTTCTCTGTATTAATTTTTAATCTAATTAATTTTACTCAAAAAAGAAATTGTTAAAGATGCTTTGTCAAATATTCACCGAAATGGGGTAATTTGTGACATTTTGTATCAATTGTTCAATCGAGTTTCCGTAAATGAAAGAACTATTATTATTTTAACAATTTTTCTCAGACCAATTTTCTCAAGAAGAATCTCTTTGTTCGTTGTGAAAAAAGGCGGACTGAAGACGAACAAGAGCGATTGAACGTCATTTAGTTCAGATTTATCTCAGTATTCACCCTGTTCTTTTAGATTTTGACCTTTTGGGCACATTTTACTTGGAAAGGTTATTTTCGATAAAAGAATGTCTATAGAGGGTAAAACTTTGACAAATATTAAAACAGAGAATAAATTCATGTGTAACAGAACAAAATTATTCTGAAAACAATCACTAAAGGCCTTTTTAAACATTGGAAGGAATTTTCGTCAACATTTGTCTTTGTTACGTAATTTTGACATATCCTTTGCAACAGTACATTCGATTTCCTTCAAAGGAACAAATTCTCACGAAAATTGCTGCCAATGTGTAAAAGCCTTAATGTAAATATTTACTGCTCGATCAGAGAGAGCAGTATATACAATCCCCCTTTTTCACCTTTTCACCGACCTGGAACTTAAATTGTAAAAGATATCGATTTCCGGTCTTCGATGATCTCCATTAATAAAAAAAAGATTTAGACGTCTCCAGACGTTTCTCACTAGCTTCCATCACCTCCAAAACTAAGTTATTCGGAGTTTTTTTTTCAAAATTGGCTGAAGCTTTTTCAATTATTTTAGACTATGTTTTAGAGGTGGTCTGAGTGAATATTTCGCATGTTGATTCATATGATAGGAATACTCGTCATTTTGAATTTTTAAAGGTTAAACAAAATGCAACTACTTTGGAGAGCTATTTTTTCAACCGATTTGCTTAAATTTGGACTTTTTGGAAAGGTTTTGAAATTTTCCATCCGGCTGCATCGGTTTTAATGAGTAATGAATCGATTGAGTGCCGGAATTGATTCATTTTTCTCGAAATTTTTTTTTTCTACTTGACCTTAAGTTAGTTCCTGTCAAACGGTAGGGGATATCGACAACCGGTCTTCGATGACCCCCCATAAGTGAACATTATTTTAAACGGTGTTTTTTTTCTTTTTTCACTCGCCTTCTAATACCATGTTATTTGGGTTTTGTTAAATATGTTTTTCGGACATATGTAGGGGAGACCGGGACAGAATTAGCCACGCATGGTATTAGACAGTGCGATGTTCTAGCCTGCCTTAGAAGGAATATTGACGAAACCACTACTTATTCGAAGAAAACACATCCCTTCCTATTCATTGAAATATTTATCAGCCTGTTACAAACAATTTTTTTTTTTTACAAATAATACGCAATGAAAAATTCCATTTGCTGGTTAATCTACCCCGATCTCCCCTATCTCTGATCGAAAAATTCGCCATTTTCAAATATTGAAGGTCAAAATTCAACATTCTAGAGGGCTCATTTTTCAACCGATATGGTTAATTTTGGATTTTTTGGAAAGTTCTTCAAATTTCTTATCCGTCTATATCAGTTCCAATCGGTAATGAATTCGTCAGGTAATCGTAATTCATTCATTTTTATCGAATATTTGTTTATTTGTGCGTAAGCATGTTACTAATGTCAAAAACATTTCAACATGCATATATACGTCTTTTCTGACTTAAATTCGAGCATTCGGCGAAGCTAGGACGCTTTTCCTGTCTCTTTTTTTCAATAAGTTTGTCAAAATAGATAATTTCAGTAAGAGAAAAATTTTAAAAAGAATGCTCAAAACTTCAATATTCTTATTTTCCATATTCTTTTAGTCTCTTTTATTTCAGAAATTATTTTATTGTGAAATTTTATGCTTGCCCCAGTTTCTTTACTGTAAGTTTTTGACTTTATAAATTTTATTGCGTCAATTATAATGGGTTTGACAAATACAGATATAAGGTAAAGTCCTAATTCAAAACCATTTCCAGACGCTTTAACTTTGACAGAAGATTCAACACATTAAGTTCATATTTTTTTCTGAAGAGAATTACATAAATTTGCTCCTTGACTCTCCTAGAATGCTACTGTTTAGTGAAAATTCTTTGGATATAATTTGAAAACATCTTGAATACAAGAAAAATACGCGAGCGCAAAATGCTTATATTGGAAACATATTAATCTAATTGGAGGCAAGGGAAAGTTTCTAATTGGACACAAACAGTGTAAATGAAACCGCGACGAAAGGCTTCCAAAACCTTGTTGAGTTGCGCTTGAGTGCAGGATTTGTTCTTATTCTTAGTCTTTTCTCCTTTCCCATCTAAAACAATAAGAATATCTCCCCAAAAAAAAATTATATTTCCGTAATTTCCTATTGAAGCATTTGCAGACACTTCAGAAAAACCCTTTTTGTTCACGAAGTAGATAATTATTTCATTTGAAAAATTCACGTACCGTTAACAATAAAGATTAGCACTTAATTTAACTAAAATTAGCCAGAAATATTACATATATTTTAAAGAAAATGAATAAACAACAGTCACCCTTATTGTGTTTTTCATTGAAAAACATGGCCGATCGATGAAAAATTCGATGGTGAAAAGGTACACTTTTAATTTTTGTGAGAAATTAACAAATTAAAATTTGTGAATATGAATGGATTTTCGCTTTATTTGGAGCAAAATTAACTAAATAATGAAACTGTAGTGTAGAAAATATATAAACATAGTAATTTATTACTGTATTTATCATGAAAACAGTGACATTTCCATTTAGAGTAGCGAAAAATTTCCATTTGGAGCTGGTTTTGAATTAGCTCAATTTACCCTAGATAAAATACTTTAGAGGAAAATTTCCACTGTTAAAAGAAAAGTACAATGCTGATAATAAGGATCTTCAAATAGATGAAACGTTATGTTAATTATTTTGGAGGAATTTCGATAAAAGCTATTAGTGTGTATCTTGCTTGAGCATTAAGACATAAGTTTTTGTTTAATTGTGAATTAGACTGGGACAAAATGTTGTTTAATGTATTCCATAAAAGGACATGTATTATTGAGGAAACTTTCTACTCTGGCATCGGTAATTTAATATTTTGCAAATTTCATTAATTTCTCTGAATACAGCCGATGGGGAGTGTTCAAAGTTTCCCGCAAACATCAATTAGCTTCCTCATTGTAAATTCCCACAGAAATTGTCTTTAAGGAAGGCATGAGGAAAAGATGTTTTTTTATTTCTGGGCTATATATGAAAGTGACAGTATGAAGATGACATTGTTTATGATGAATTTTACATTGGCATAAGACTAATCCATCAAACTTGATGGAAGTGGCTTTTAAAAATTTTAAAATGCATACTTAATATTCCATCAAACTTCTAGACAAACATTTAGTGGGATATAGAACAAGTTTTTCCACATTTCTTGCGAGATTGACATACTGAGGGGAAAAGCGTACAATTTTAATTTTAAAGTTTTCCTCTATCTATTTTTAATCGATTGAACATCTTGAGATGATTGAGTGTTTGTAAGATGGCATGTCTTGCTAGGAAAGTTTAATCAATATTTCAAGTAGATCAAAATATAAAAAAAAAATAAAAAGATTGTCGAAAGAGGAAAGCGAGGAAATTCTCTATATAGGATTCCCCATCCACACTGTAATTAATTAATTTCCATGTATTAACGGAATTAAGTTTTCTATGAAGCGGTGAATTTAAGTTCCTTCAAGTGCTATCCACTGATTATTTCTTCGTCACTTTTCCATAATTTCATTATTTTTCTCCATTTTTCTCCATCACATTCTTGGGTTTAGAGAGCAAAAGAAGGAGCAAAATCCCTCCAAGTCCTAACAATCTTTCAGAGAATGTGGGTGTAAATTGAATTTGTTCCTGAAATCAACTTGTTGAACCCTGTCCCTTCGACTAAAAAGAAAGTTTCCATTCCCCCTCATCTAAAAATCGATTACGTTCAATAAGGACAAACTTTCCACCTTTTTTTTTGTCACCCCTCAAAAGGAAATAATTCTGGGGTTCGTCCTCTCTCCATGAGATGAGTTTGGAAGCTGGTCGAAAGTCAAAGACTAATTTACAATACTTTTCACCCTCTAGTTTGTCCATTGGGGATGAAAATTTATCTCATTTCCTGTTGTCAGCAACAGATAACTCCCATCCAAATACCAAAAAAAAATGAGTAAGATGCCAAAAGACAGACACTGAGGGGAATTTGGGATTTGATGGAAAATGTGTGAACGGAAACTTTTCTCATGAGAAGTGGAGATAAAACTTTTGATATGAATAGAAGTGGAGATAAGCATTAATGAATAATTAAGGAAATTGTCATTTAAGACACTTGAGTATTGTGCTAGAGGATGAAATAATTACAGTAATTGCTGAGTTGATAACTAAAATAATCGAATTTAGTCGATTATATTTTTTTTTTAGAGGAAATTTAAGATGAGGCAGTTAAACTAAAGCCATTAAAAAAGACTTTAGAACATAAGGGAACTCAATCAATATTACTAGTTTAAAAAAAATAGCAATTTCTGGATAGAATTGGGCTGTAAAGAACCAAAAATCATACTAGTTAGATTTTTGATCATCAAAATGATAAACTAAAACACTTACAGTATAATGGCTTCCGGGTTATATAAGTTCTATTTGTATGATCACTTCCGGTGTTTTATCACTTATAACCCCAATAAAGACAATTTTGAACAGAAAAATCTTCACATAAGAAAAAAATTTAAAAAAAAAATGCGTCTTGCTTTAGAAAATGGCCATCAAACATGACGTATAATAACGCAGTGACTAAACTATACATCCGTGCCCCATCCTGCTATAAAATTAAGTAATGGTTTTTTCAATGGTTTTCTTAATATTCCAATCTTAAATTTTTCATTTCGAATAAAATTTTATACAAAATCTTCGGGGATTGGGAAACCTCGTATTTTACATTTCGTATTTTACATCTTCGTATTGCACATTTCGTATTGCGGAAACTTCGTATTTCAGCACATTTCGTATTTTACCATTTCGTATTTCACATTTCGTCTTTCATACATTTTGTACAAAAATTGAACATTTCGTCTGCCATACATTTCATACAAGCATATCAACCAATAAAATAATAGAATTGTAGTTTTATAAGGTCAAGGGCGCTATGCGCCTCGGGTCTAAGTTTGAAGTCGAACATCATGCTTTTTAATTATTCATTTATTTAAAATTTTTATGTAAATTTCCAACTGCTTCAGCAAATATTTCAAATTTTACCACCAAGTCTGAGAAATATTGGTAAATGTTTACAATTACACAATTCTGACAGATCAAACTTTATAAACTTTGAGGTAATATATCTACCATATGTGACTTAGGGGAGACCGGGGAGGTTTGGGACAGGTGTAGTGTGGGACAAGGCGATTCTTTCATTATTTTTTTTTAATAAATGGGATTTAACGACTACTCAATCGTAGGCAATATTAAGATGTATCTTGACTAAAAGAATGGATATCCTCAGTTTTATTGTGTTAATTCTATGAACACTTTTTTAAAAATTGATAAAAATTGTATATTTTAACGTCTCAGTTTTCCTCTTTGTATTTTATATCAGCGATATATATTCAAAATTTTTTATCTCATTAGGTAGCAGTGTAATCTGGGTACATATTTTTATAAAAGTTTCAGAGATTAAACGCTCTTGTTTTTTACATAAAGGTTTTAAATACCAAAATTACACCCGGGGATGTTTGGGACACCTGAAAGGGGATGAATGGGACGTTGATTTTCCACAAAATTGTAAGTGGCATGCAATTGTTTATTGTCAAAAAAGTCCGGTGGGCAGTAATGCCCAGTTTCTACTAAAAATCTCCCTCTTGTGTAAAGTTTATCAGTGCAGCAGATTTCTCTAACTACAGAGACAATTAAATCATCATTGTCTTGGGAACCAATAATTCCTTCTCAGAGGATATTCGATCTTTGACCAATCTCGTTAAAAATTAACGTTAACAATTATTAACATTATTATTATATAATTATTTTCAATTAATTATCGTTAACAATATCCTTTACAAATTTTACAAGTTCTCCAGAAAAGGCAAGGCGAGAGCTAATTCAATGAAATAAGGAAAAACAGGGGTGACGTGACATGATAACTCTCTCTAATTGTCCCATCGCTAGTGTCGAGTGTCAATTTATGGACGATCGAGATGATAACCCGCATTTTTTGTCGGTAGTGTCGATAATTCTCGCCACAAATTTATCAACACATCTAGAGCTGTCGATTTGTACCCTTGAAGTGAAATTTAGAGAAGATTTTACATGTTTTTAGTAAGTAAATGCCCTCATTTATTTTATATTTATTAAATTTTAATAATATTAAGTATAATTCTTGTGAAATTTTGTTTGTTCTGCACGGAATAACCTCGGGAAAATTGATACGAAAATTTATGTTCTGTTGATTCTGCAAAACCACAAAATATTTTTGGACCATCCGGGAAAAGCTTATCAGAGGATAATCTTATTATACTCAGTGATTGAGTTTGACACACTGTCCAGGAAGTTGATGGAGAGGTTTCTCATGGATTCGTTCTCGTGAGATTTAATTTCACAGAGTAGGAAATGGTCACATATGCGTGTGCTTCCATCAGATCTTATGCTTCTCCTTGCAAATTTAAAACACTACAAGCCATCAGAAATCACCACGACTGATAAGATGAAAAATAATTCCTTAAATTTCTGGAGTCATTTGTTCAGTGACTGACTTGCAGCAAGTCTTGGGTTGACTATTTTAACTTAAAATTAATAAAATCACTGAAATACTCCGATTGCAAGAACAAAACAAGCGAGAGTGAGGTTATGTTTCACTGTCCCAAAGTGTCACATTAACGAGCCGACAATGCGTGAAGAGCCGACACTCATTTCATCTCATCATTTGGATTTAACGATACTAGAGATTCGATAGTATCGAATCGATACTAGCGAGAGTCAAAGTTATCATTTCACCCCAGGTACCATGCAGTTGTCGTAAAATCAAACAGGAATCCGCCAATGAGTTCAAAACTAAAAGTGTCAAGAGAATCTACTCGCCTGAGGAAATTGATGATCATGATTGCAATATTTAGAATAAAAAAAGCAAAGAAAGGTAGATGGAAAATATGAAGAAAATACTTTAAATAATTGATTGACAATAAATGACTCAACTGTACAAATAAAATTGATATTAATTTCTAGGTATGAAATAAAAGATGAAACATTTTTATTTCTATCAAAAATATTATTAATCTAGTATTTAAAATTAATTAACGTGCTCCAATAATGCAAATTATGCGAGAAAAAATGCGTCCCATATTGCCCCATATCGGGGAGGTTTGGGACAAAGCGTCAAGTTAAATGTTTTATCGTCTCCAAGAAAACTAATTTGTTTTCCAAGTTCTATCGATTACTTTTTATAAAGTCAATACCTATAAGTATCCTATAGACCGCATAAAATTATGATACGCTATCGTGATTTTTTGGAATAGTGTCTCAAAGTCAAAACATGAAAAAGTGTCCCAACCTCCCCGGTCTCCCCGGTATCCCCTATCTATTTTTATCATCCAAAACTCAGAAATTTGATTTTATTGTTTCAAATTAGACTAGATTAGAATCGCTTTAGCTACAATAAAACAATATTTATTTTGTTATCTGAATAGGATCAGGATCGGAAGTTCCTAGTTATTATTATTAGTATTGAGAAATTTATTCTTTCGTTTCGAATTATAATTTTGAAGAAAAAATAAGAAATTCCATTAATGAACTTCCCTGAAGCGCTATCTTTAAATCCACCCGATCTTCTCACAAAAATTAACACTTAAGTGTATACTTCAGGAGAGAAAGCCTTTAAGTATTATCTAAGTAGAACACGGAAATAAGACCAGTTGCATTTTAGGCGCCAAACTGAGACAAATGCTCAAGCAATTTATTATTTTTGTTATTTAAGTGCCAATTTACTAGTCAGAGATATTTTGAAGGTAAACGATCTAACTTTTGCTTTTTAGTCATTACGCTAAACTAATTTTACAATAAAGAAGGTTTAGCCCTTGATTTTTTAAATGTCAAATAGATGAAGCATTTTCTTTTAATGTATAATCCTACACAGAAAAAAATATTTTGTAAAATTGTTCGTAAATGTTTACGAAATCACAAACATTGTTCGTAAAATGATCATTTGACGAACTTTTTTTTGTACTTTTACAAACATTTGTTCGTAAATGTTCGTAAACACACAAAAAAATGTTCGTAAAATTTTGTCATTTGTTCGTAATTTTTTGTTTGTCTGACAAAAATTTACGAACAAATGACAAAATTTTACGAACATTTTTTGTGTGTTTACGAACATTTAGGAACAAATGTTTGTAAAAGTAAAAAAAATGCTCGTCAAATGATCATTTTACGAACAATGTTTGTGAAAAAGTACGAAATTTTACGAACTTGTTTGTGGGTTATACGATTCACGAGCATTTCGTAAGTCTGCCATAGGATTTCACAAACATTTCCGAACAATTTTACAAAACATTTTTTTCTTTGTAAGTGAATTTTTTTTTTCAAAAATTTTGCCTAATAAGCAATTAGAGAAGTAAAGCTATATGGCTAAGACTTATGCCCTAAACACACTTACGACTTAAGCCGACTTAAAACGACTTCAGCAACTAAAGGAAATGTAATCTGCCCATTATTTTGATTATAATTACGTGAAGCCGTCTCTTGACTTTAGTCGTTTCTTTTACTTTACAGACTTTAGTTCTGTCTTTCATTTTTTTTCAAGATCTCTCAAGAATCTCTCTTACTGTAAAATAGATTGTCACTGGTTTTCTAATCTTTACTGAAATAGAAATAAATGTGTTTTCCCAGCTGAATGCAATCTCACTGGAAATCCGATTTATATAAAACAAGGCAGAGTGGGTTTTTTTTAATGCCCTCTGAAATGGCAGAAAAAAAGTCAGAAAGAACCATTAATTTAGGTCAGATTCCTATCTTCTTGCTAACATAATTCATGTGTTTCATATGACGTCTGGGGTATTTGCAGAAAACAACGTCAGACGTTGAGGAAAATGGTGATTGATATAGTGCTGTCGACGGACATGTCCAAGCATATGAGTCTGCTGGCGGACCTTAAGACGATGACGGAGACGAAGAAGGTGGCCGGCAGCGGTGTGTTGCTTCTGGATAACTATACGGACCGGATACAGGTGCTGGAGAATCTGGTGCACTGTGCCGATCTCAGTAATCCCACGAAGCCGCTTCCCTTGTACAAGCGCTGGGTAGCACTCCTTATGGAGGAGTTCTTCCTGCAGGGCGACAAGGAGCGCGCCAGTGGCATGGACATCAGTCCAATGTGCGACAGGCATAATGCCACGGTGGAGAAGTCCCAGGTGGGCTTCATTGACTACATCGTGCATCCGCTGTGGGAGACGTGGGGTGACCTTGTGCACCCCGATGCCCAGGAAATCCTCGATACGCTGGAGGAGAATCGTGACTACTACCAGAGCATGATCCCGCCATCCCCACCGCAGTCTGACGACATTGAGGGTGACGATAAAATCCGCTTCCAGGTTTGTGCCATTTTCCCCTCTATAACATTAACATCAAGTTGGCAATTTGCTGCACTGAGAAAAAAAAAGAGGCTGCGATTAACTTTTTCTCCTCATAATTTTAACACTTTTTAGGTGTAAAAAAAATATATCAACATTTTTTAATGTTAATTTTACACCTTTTTAAGGATAAAATTAACATGAAAAAGGGTAGCTTTAAGCCCCAATACACCTAAAAAGGGTAATATTTACACCGATTTCGGATCAATACTGCAGGGTAAAATAAACATTTCCTGAATGTTATTTTAACTTTTTCGTTTCGGATTTCTCTCAGTGTGAAAATAAATCGATAACATGAATAAGATTATTTCCACTGAATTTCATCAAACTAAAAAAAATCTCATTAAACAAACAGAAAAAAAAGAGACACTCTTGTGATTAAATACTTTTAAATAATTCCCATTTAACCAAAAGAAGTTTAAACTAGAATTTTATGCAATTTCTCGTTTTTTTTCTCTGTCTCTCTCCATTCGCGGATTCTCTATATACTTTATATATATTTTTTTCTTTAATTTTCCCACCAAGAGAAATCTTATGTAAATTAACCCAGTACAGAGTGATTTAATTGGCTTTACGTGAGACTATAAATTACATTTTATTTACTTTTCTTATTATTTCGTGACGTATAATAAAATTTTTCATCTTTTCTATTCGTTTCTATAGTCGCTGTGTGTGTAAGCTCTTTTAATGTAATTTCACTAATTCCATCAGGATTTTAAACTTATTGCTTCTTAATTTTCTGTATAATTGACTTCAGACACTTTTAATTGAGAGGTGGAAGCATAAATTCCATTAAATGAAAGCATATCAATACCCATTTGGGGATTTATTTTAAACTTTTCTCCATTTGTTTATTTCCTACAATATTCCTCCAATGAAATGTAGCCCACGTAACCCGGGTAACGATATTTTTACATTTTCGCATTAAAGCTCTTGAATTCTTAAGTGTCAGGAAGTGCTTTTATGATTCTCTTTTAAATTCTCAAAGTATTTATAATAATGATAATATCGCTTGGACTTGAACCTATTTACAATATAATGGAACCACATGCAAAATATCGCTAATTGGTTTATTTTATTTAAATATTCCTTTTTTTCTCTTTTTGAAAATGGAGACCAAACGGGAAGAAATATCGACCTGCGGTTTTCTATGACTCTTCCCCATAAACGTACACCAATAATCTCTTTATAATATATCCTTTTTAGGCGTCTTCTATACGGGGGGATTTCGAAATACACTCCACTGTGCTATGCACCGGTGAGTCTCGGGAAATCTCCCCTAGTGGTTCGTGCCTGAAATAAATTTTCTCCACCCTCTGATATAAATTCTCAAAGTGTGCTCTAACTAAAATAGATAGTCTGGAAGACTTTCTATTTTATTTCGAAACGTTCCGAGCGTCAATCACATCGTGTTTTAAAATCAAAGAATTTGTTAAAGAGTGGTAAAGTTAATATTTACGCCTGGTGACGAACACTTTTTAAAAAAAAAGAGGAGATGGGGCATACATCCTCTATATCAAAACCGTCCTACCGCAGGATTTTATGCTAATATTGTTGCTAAATTAAGACAATATCGTAAATTTTTATTTTCCTATAAATCAACTTTAACAATTCGACCATTAATGAAGATTAAACGATGAGTTCAGAAGAGTGATCGATATCGTGTCCCCATTTCATCTGCTTTTCGACTCTTGATAACTTTGAAAATAGTTCACGAGAAAAACATCTCTTGAAATACAAAAAAAAAAGTTTTAAAATCGCTTGAAATGTCAAAATATTCGAACATAAACAAATTGAGCTTTCGAAGAGGCAGATTTTAAGCGCCAAAAGATAGGCAAAAAATGCACGGGTCTAAAGCTCAGTGGGGGATTTTTGTGTCAAAATGGCGGTTTCGAAATAAAATCCCCCCGTTTAGATGCTCCCTTAGGAATTTCAATTACTATTTCAATCGTTAAAAATTGTCTCAGCTTTTTCCTTAATAAAAGCAGTTCAAGTAAAACCGATCTTGATGATTACTTCGACATAATTGTAGAGGACGTTTATGTCTATATTTCGTCCATACATCATTTTTCGATCAGACAATGCCATCCGTCCGATTTTGTTGTTCAAGTGTAAAAAAAAATGATTTTTCATATGTATGGTCCGGCGGTTCTGTCAAATGTTAAGCAAGGATCCTGGTCAAAAAGTTGAATATTTTCAAATGCCGAAATCCCAAAAGGGTCGAAATCCGAATAGGTCGAAATCCTAAATGAGTCAAAATGCCATACGCAATAATCCCGAAAGTCAAAATCCGGAAAAACCAAAATCCCAAATTCTTAAAGTGTCATAGCTTCAATTCTTAAAAGTGTCACGACGGTACTCGGGCTTGTTTGGAGACAATAGTAAATTTTCAGTGTTTTGGGGAATTATTCTACACATTACTAGAGTTGGTCAAGATAATATATTTACATTTTTTTATTAAGCATTCTCAGGCCGTATTTAACCCTTTATCTTCACGAATTGGGCTCTTGTGGTACTAATAAACCCTATAAAAAAATGCATATTTTGACATATTTCATGTTTATTTGCATATTTGCATTTTTGCATATTTTTTTTTTACATATTTCCGAATTTTGTTTAAAAAAAAACGTTTTTTCTCACCTACATCACCTACATCACCTACATTGCCAAATTCAAAGCCAACGCTCTTGGTCGAAAATCGTTTTTTTTTTTTTAATATTTCTTAAGAATGTATTAATTCATGTGCAAAATGCATATGTAAAACTAATGCTTTACTTTCTAAACCGTAATTTCTGTATCTGTAGAAAATCTTGATATTCAACAACTGAAAAGTAAACTTCTTTAGGGGAAAGTGGCCTGTCTTTGAATGCGGCAACCTTTGAATATTTCAATTTTTCTCTTATTTTCCAAAGCAAAAACCCTGTACTCTAAACTATAATCTATAAAATTAACTATTTTCTATTAACTTCGATTAATAAAATAGAATTTTTGGTTTGGGAAATAAGGGAGAAAAATAAATGTCCAAAGGCTGCCGCATTCAAAGGCAGACCACTTTCTCCTACAGTTTCAATTATTTCTGCTCGAACCTCACAGAAAGGACAATACCATTTATCCCTCCAAATATTTAAAAAGCTGCTAAAGGACTTAGAAAATCGTACTAGTGTTGCTTAATATTTGATCTTAGAACTCTTCGCAAATTTTACTAAAGATTTTTTAATTATATTTTTTTTAAACATATGTAAAATAATTTGAGATGTTTTTCTTTAACATTTGACGTTGAAAAAATTGATAGAAGGAATGAATTGAAGTTATTGTATAAGGATGAAATGATATTCAATCACGTTTTCTGTATATCATATTCTAAAAGAACAAGAAATCCTTAGGTCTGTTTTTCGGAAAGGGCTTAAAAACACGCACAGCTCAATCATAAAACGCTCAAAATTACGCTTAGAAACACACACAGCACACACATAAAACGGTTCAGGTTAATACGCTTAAAATCACGCACAGCTCAATCATAAAACCGATAATGCGCTTAAAATCACGTAGAGCTCAATCATAATACGACCAATACGCTTAAAATCACGCTTGAGCTTTTTTAAGTACAATTTTAACCGTTGTATCATTGAGCTGTGCGTGATTTTAAGCGCATTAACCGTTTTTTGATTGAGCTTTGCGTGATTTTAAACGCAATCTGAACCGTTTTATGATTGGTCTGTGCGTATTATTTTACACACAACTAAGGTCGTTCATGCTGAGGCAGTTGGGATTTGATATATAATATTAACGTTTTTCTTTATGCTTAAAGTGTGCGCGTTTTCTAAAATCGATCTGTGAAAATATAAGCTTAAGGGTTCTGTGTCTAAAACTAACCGGAAAGTTTATATAATTAATCCTGCAAAGCTTTCAAAAATTAAGTCTTAAGTTTCTAAAATCAATCCAGAAGGTTTCTTGATTTGATTCTCTAAAATTTTTGTAAACAATCGTACAATTTCTAAAATCAATCTCAAATGTACTAGAACTCATGCAGCACTTATAGATAGCTTTAAGTATTACATTCTTATACCAGGGAAAGATTTGGATCATAAAAATGTAAAATATCATTTGTCACATTTTACAAAGGAAGTGAAAAATTAAAAAAGCATATTTTTAAATTTTAAATACTGAAAAAATTGGTTGTTATTAAATGTCGTATTCAACTATTTCAAAATTAACAGACATTGTTTAATTTCTTTTTAAATCGTATTCGATCCGTCGACTCGTTTTATATTTATCTCTTATTGGTTCAAAATAAAAATATACTAAATTTATTTTAAGTAAATCCAAAATCTTAATCTAGAAAGCAAGTTCTAAGATAAACGCGTTTGAAGTTTCCTTGAAGCTGGTCTTGTCATGCTGCGAATTCGGTTTATTACAGCTGTCATTTTGTGTATTTTTCAAAAATTTTGCTTTAAGGCTGCTTGAAACCAAATGAAAGCTCCAGATTTAAGCTCCAGAAGCTGAGTAGCTATCCCTCTGGTAATGAAGAGGGGAAACAGTCTATATCGATCGTCTCGTTCTTTCTGCATCTTTGTGTTCACTCACGCAGTTCACGCTCTACTCTGCACTTCTCCAAAATGCTTCTGGAGTCGGAGCGAACGGAGCGAACAAAAAAATCTCAATGATAGATCCCGAAAACATTGGCCAACACTGTGAGTGAATGTTGGAGCGATTGGCAGAAATTTTCATATGCGCCGCTTTATAGGATTTTGTGAAGGAGTGAAGAAGTTGAGAGAAAAAATTTTTTTGACCATATGTGTCTAAAAATAGATAAAACTAAAAAACTAAGAAATTCTTAGTTTATTTAAAAAAAAATTACTCTAACTTTCCAATGATCGTTCTATTCCATTTTTATGGAATATCTTTTTTTCTATCTATTATGCAAAAGATAGTTGTAAAATAAAGTTCCACAAGGAAAACAATTCTAGAATCAATATATATTCATATACTTTTGGTATCACAAAAGTACCAACATCCAAAGAATTTTATTCTAAAAAAAAACGATAAATTCGTTTTAATTGATTCAATGCTGCAAATTCACTTGAGGGTTTTTCGTAGACAATAACTATATGGATATGTAAATTTATTACTATGAGTTAGAACATATACTGCATAAAAGGGGTGGCAAAGGGTCCGAGACTTTGAGAGTTGCTTGAACTCTCGAGAAGAAGTTCTGCCTTTATATTATTTTTTCGAAATTTTTTGAATGCTTATCTTAAGGATTAATTTCGATTAATTTATTTACAAATTACCACATAACCATCTTCAAGTTGAAAATTGTTCAAGAACATATTTCAAAAAATCATTAATATTTTAATTAATTTAATTTGCATACTCCCAACCCCAAATCGGTTGAAAATTAGGGTTTGCGAAATCTTTATTTTTTTTCTATTTAATTTTTTATACTTTTGTTTTTCTCAGTTTGTCTTTGGAATCTTTGTTTTCTGTAATGTTTGTTTTTTGGAAAATTTGTCATTCATATATTTTACACAAGTAAATTTTATTAAATAAAATAATAAAGTTACAAAGGTGTTTTTCGAAGTTCTTAATTGCTTACTTTGGGCAAAGAAAAATTTTCTGTTTTTTTGGGAAGTTTTTAGTTTTGTCCTTTGGGGCAAAGAGAAATTTTCCGGGAAAAGGGAAATTTTAGGAAAGTTATAAAATAATACTTGTGCAAAATGTGTGGCAGAGAAAATTTCCGATAATTGTGTAAAATGTACACTGGTAAAAATAAAAGGGTCAAATTGACCCTTTTCCAAAGGATGGATCATATTTGACTCTTTGAAAGGGTCACCAGGAACCTTTCGAAAGGGTCACGGTTTTGACATCTATTTAATTCCGGAATAAACGAATAAAAAAACAATGAAAAAGTGATCTTTGGTGTTCGCTCAGATGAGAGAAATATGATATCAGTAATAAGTTTACAATAAAACATGATTATTCGTGATAAATGTGCATACTAAATTTCAAGAGATACAAAAGTGAACCTTTCAAAGGGTCAAATACGATCCATCCTTTTGAAAAGGGTCAATTTGACTCTTTTATTTTTACCAGTGTATGAAAGGTAAAACGCCAAACGGCTGAACCAGCCTGGCCTTTGTCTCTTGTTGACATCTCCCAAAAAAAAAAACAATGTACCCTACATTTGTTAATATGGCTTATACAACCAGTGAAGGAGTTTTTCCATCGTTTTACTCTGGAGGTTGGTAATCGACGCTAAGACGGCGATGGACGCATGGGGGGTGGATGATGTCTCAAGATGAAAATAAATACAATACAATACAATACAATTTCCATAGACAAAGTTTTCAGAAAAAAAAAAATTACCGAACAGATGGATTGCAAAGACAAACTGGTAAAAACAAAAGTGTTAAAAACAGAACGGAAAAATCAAAGATTCCTGATCATTAAAATTCTGCCCTTTGACCTTGAATAATTCAAAATGGCGAATTAACCGGTGAAAGGTGTCTAATTACTTTGTCAAAATGTAAACAAATTGATTTTGAATGCAACCGACACAAAAGCTGTGCATCGACACGTTATGCATATAGAGAGACATCACTTATGCAGTACCCGTCAAATAATTTCGTCAGATATCTTTCAGATTTCTGCAGAAAATATCTACACCTCTGCTGAAAATCTGCCGAGAAATCGGTAGATATTCCTACGAATTTTATTTGGGCTTGGGACAAAATTCGTCAGAATTTTTTTTGCAGATTTTCTGACGAATCCCGATGCACACTCTGACGAATTTCTGTAGATATTTTGCCGATTTTCTGTAGATTTTTCTACATTCCAGACTTTCCAGACAGCTGTGTCAGAAAAGATGGAATATTTTTCACTGAAGTTTGCAAAATTCAATAGAGTTATTCTTAGTAATATCACAGTGTTTATAAAAAATAAAGAATTCTGCGACATCGTGTTATATGTAGAGAATAGTGAAGTGATAACTTTAAACACAGTGTCGACCTAATATTTGTGTTTTTGCATCATTCCATGAACGTTTTTTTTTAAAAATGCAGTATTTTTGCTTGAATCTTTTTACTTATCTAAAATGTTTAATCGGTAATGCTTGTTAAGCAGAGCATACCATTTTCTTTGTAACATCTACAGTTTCTTGATAAATCAACAATATTTTTGTTGAGACTATGGAGCCTATGCAGATTTCCTATGCAGAAATTCTGCAGAGAATCTGCAGAATTTCGAAAGAATTTTTGTCGCAAATCTACAGATTTTCTATGCAGAAATTCTGCCGAAAATCTACAGAATTTCTCTGAAAGTACTAGAATATAGCCGTTACAATTCAAAAAACCTCCGAGTAAAATCGGCAGGTAGAGCAATGATTTGACGGGTATACTTAAGACATTTTTGGTCCAATTTCAGAAAAATTTTTGCCATCTAGGTATGTTCAAGAGGTGCCTAGATAGAAATTGGCTATGTAGTCTCCTATCAAGTCAAGGGTTGTCGCGATTTCATTTCGTTAACCAACTTAACGAATTCAGAGACTAGATAGGAATGCGGCAATACTATAAAATGTGTCTCGACTACACTCACACACATTCAACCGCAGTGTACACGTAGAGCTATGTAGTCAGACTAAATATATGTAGTCCGACTAGATACGTTCAGAATTTGCCCCCTGGATTGTAGCTTTCAGGATTTTTTAGCCTTATAATATTTTCCCTCTTCGGTGTTTTGGCTTTTCGGAATTTTGGTTTTCGGGATGGACCGGGAGTTTAAGTTTTTTTTTACTTGATTTTTATCTTTTTATATTTGAAATCTGGTCCGAATGGCTGAACCTTTTAAAACCTTGTAAAGAATCAAAATTTTAATGCAGGATCGGAATAGATGAAATATCATTAGACATTTACCATTCAGCCATTTCAGCTTCATTATTATGAAGTTTATCACATTTCAGTTTAAAAGTTTAAATAAATTTGACACTTTAAAATTTGAAATTGAATTATTGAGGAATATGAATCAGCCTTTAAAGATTTATCTCAGAATTGAAAGGTTTCGTATATAAGAGAATTGTTCCAACAGATTTTGATGAATGACTACAATTGCTTATTGTTCCGAAATTTTGAAACTTACGAGAACTATAAACCCTAAAACCCTTTAGTAATGAAGACCTCTTTGTACTTGTTGATGAACTAATTGCTCTGGACTGAAACAATAAGCTCAACAAGTATGATAAATCTGCACAAATGCATGGTATTTTCGAGGGTGAATTCTGACTGTTGTTCCCTATACGTGTTCCTTTGCAGGTGACTCTTGAGGAGGGCTCTGACAATGAGGGTGGCGAGGATGACGATGAGGACGACTCTAGCGGTGTCAAGCCATCCACTAGTCAAATTTCACCGCAGCACGTTGGGATGTGACGGAGAGTGGTCGGACTATGCAGGAAGCTTTCCGAGAAAGCACAAACATTTTGGCTTATTAGATAAACACACACAAGGGAGTGGAGAAAAGAAAGAGTATGGGAGATGGGGGGTGGGCACATGGGAAGCGACAATGTGAGATTTTTTTTTGCTCTACAGGTAATGTGTTTCTTTTTTTTTTCAATCCTATTTGGAGGACTTTCTTGTCCTTCTTTTGCTCCTCAAACAGGACATTTTCACGCTGAAAAGAAAATTTGCGTGAAAGAAAAATCACATCAATCAGCTGCAGATTGGGATTTTTTTTCTCATTATTCTTTTTTGCACACCTATTTACTCATATTTTTTCTTTCTCCAAAAAACAAGAAAACAAAAAAAAAACCATATTATCTCTGCAAAAGTCATCCTCAACATTTATTCGTCTGTGAGACAATTAAATTAAAATAAATTATATATACAAATTGAAAAAATTCGTGTGTGATCGTGTGAGAGCAATTCTTAATTTCTCAAAGGTTTATTCTTTGTGCCGAAAATATATTTCTCAAATTTATACTTCTAATATTGCATGAGCAAAGAAAATTACGCATTTTGTTTTTTTCATTTTAATTTTACAAAGGAAAATGAAGAAGCATAAAATTGAGAAAATTAATGAAATTTCTCAATATAAACAAGAAACAAAAAGAAAATGTAAAACAAGTGTTTATGAAATTATTTATTCAATTGCTATTACAAAAAAAAAAAACATAAAAAGAATGGTTGTGTCTTTTGAAGTTATAATAATGCATTAAAAAGTGAAATTAGACAAAAGGAGAGATATGACGACAGATAAAACAAAAACATTAAAAAAAAATCGCTTAAAAATGTGTTCGTAATCAATATGAAGAATTTATTTGAATAATGCCTCATTTTTTTGCGTTTGCAATGCAAAGGAAATTAATTTTTTATTACGTTTTTTGCGTGGAAATTTTTCAAATTAGGGTAAGTGTGCCAAATTCCGGTCAGCTTGAAATTTCGGCCACCTTTTTTGTTCCTCGAATTTTCATGAACTTTTAGATTTTACGTACTCTAGAGATTATACAATGCAAAAGAATAACAAAAAAATGTAGGTTCGACAAACGAGATGACGTGGAAAAGGCATTGGAAGAGTTCCCGAAGGACAAGGAACTATGAGAAAGAAGGTGGACGAAATAAGGCACCAAAGCTATGTCTATAATTTTTATTCATTTTAAAATGTATTACGAATGATTTTAGAGTAAATAAAGACGGTAAACTCTTTACAAGGTTCCAAGAAACACTCTTACAAAAGAAGAAAGAATAAAAAAAATCAATTTAAATTTAAAATATTACATTTCAAACTTGAGACTTTGACGCTTGCATGCAACTACGCCAAATTTAGCACACTTACCCTATGTTTTTTTGTGTTTTGGGGATGTTTTGCTATTTTCCTTCACTTCTTATTCATTTAACTATTTGTTCTACTATTGAAAAAGACAATGGTGGAATATTGCTTTTGATTTTTTTATTATCCGTAAAAAAAATACTAAAATTGGAGAAAATTTTAAAATGTTTTCTCTTCTTTTTGTACACAAGAAAACAATCTTCCTTTATCTTTCTTCTGTAGCTACAAAAAAAATTGATTAAAAATAATTGAAAATTTGTAGAAAATGATTAAGAATGAAAAAAAAAATAAAATCTTTTAGAGCAAAAACCAAGCAAAAAAAGATTTTTAAAAAAGGGAATAAAACTGAAAATATAATCGTGTAGAAAATATAAAGTTAATGAAAACTTAGAAATAATCTTTATAGATATATTGAGAAATAAATGAGGAATTAGAAAAGAAATAAAAATCATTGTAATGGGAAAAGAAGAAATTAAAAAAAAAAACGTGTGGAGGTTAGATAAAAAAAATATTTATAAAATGCATACACGTGCATTTTAGCATGAAGAATCTCCATTTCATCATTAGAAGATAAAGAAAGTCTTCTCAGAATAATTAAAAGAAAAAAAGAAAGAAAGATGAGAAACATTTGTAAGAAGTTTACAAAGAAAAATTTAACAAAAAAAAAACATATAATTAAATTTACTATAAGAAAATGATGCACTATTGAGGACATTCACATGCAAAATCATTTTCTTTACCAAAAATTATTTGTTCTTTCGTCCCTATTTTTTTTAATTGATTTATTATTTTATGAGAAGATCTAGTACAATTCACAAGGCAGGATCCTTGTATGAATATTACGTAAAGTTTTTTTTTCTCGATATTTTCTCTTCAGAAAAACAACCAACAATTTTTTTTGTTTGTAACCATTGATATTAAAGCCTTGAATTTTCCCATTTTTCCCTTGTTTTAGAGACAATGGATAATTTCGTGATGGAAATGTAGAGGCAAAGAATGGAGAGAAAATATTTTGGAAAAGCTATAAAAAAAAGAAATATACAAAATACAAAAAAAAAAAGTTCTTCGTGAGAAGATTTAAGAAAAATCGAAGAATTTTTCTTAGTTTTCTACTGATGAATATTACTCAATTTGTCCCACTAAATATAGTTTTAAAGGAAAAGAAAAAGTTATATACATTTTTAGTGAATGCTAAACAGATAAAAATATACACACAAATTTAACAAAAAAAAGCAAATATATAGTAAAAAAATGAATATTTTCTCTGGCTGGCTGGAATGTGTAATAAATGTAATAAATTGTAATAACACGTTGAATTTTTCTGGGGCAGGTACCTCAATTTATTATTTATTATTATTAATTAAAAAAAATATATGACTTATAAGAATTTAAAAAAAAATGGAGGAGAAAAATTTATCATCGTCATATTGTGAAGCAACTCTTAACCGAAGAAGAATGAAGGAAAAATATGCACAGAAAAAAATATTTTGTAAAAATATTCGTAAATGTTTGTAAATTCCTATGGGAGAGTTACAAAATGCTCGTGAATCGCATAACTCACAAACATGTTCGTAAAAGTTTGTACTTTTTTCACAAACATTTTTCGAAACAATGGTGACGAACATTTTTTGTACTTTTACAAACATTTGTTCGTCAATGTTCGTAAACACACAAAAAATGTTCGTAAAATTTTGTCATTTGTTCGTAAATGTTCGACAGGAAAACAAACATTTACGAAAAAAAATGACAAAATTTAACGAACATTTATTGTGTGTTTACGAACATTTACGAACAAATGTTTGTAAAAGTACAAAAAATGCTCGTCAAATGATCATGTTAAGAACAATGTTTGTGAAAAAAGTACAAACTTTTACGAACATGTTTGTGAGTTATGCGATTCACGAGCATTTCGTAACTCTCCCATAGGAATTCACAAACATTTACGAACATTTTCAAAAAATATTTTTTTCTGTGTGAACAGTTTTTGTAAAAAAAAAGATACAGAGATAAATGAAAACAAGAGAAATTTGAAATTGTAAATTATATTTAACAAAAAAAAAAGAAGCAAACAACAAATGAATATAACTATCGTTAGCTACTGGGGAATGTATAGAATTGAGATTTTCTGACAAAATGTGTTACACAGCAGACAAAAAAAAAATGCAAAATAAGAAATTTGTGCAAAAATTCTCAGTAATATCACTTGAATCATCAAGATTATAATACAGAACAAAGAAAAAAAAAGAACTAATGTAATTGACATTTTGTGAGACGTAGTGAAAATTTTGAAAAGTGACGCTGGCGTCACCTATTTTCATTTTAGTAGTCCGATGGAATAATTCGAATGGATAAAAATTTATAAAAAAAAATAAAGCAAATGTTGAGAAATAATGAAATATTATTGTGTAAAAAAAATTAAAATAAACTCTGAAATGTAGCAGTTTCCGTACCAAAAAAAAACAACAATAAGTACTCTAATCTACAAACTAGCTTACCTTTTCAGTGAGAGATTAGAAAAAAAAAACAAAAAGAATGCAGAGGGTGGCAATTGAATACAATTAAAAGAAATATTGAATAGACACAATTTTAATTACTCCCATTAATTTTCCAGTATTTTTAATACTAAAATTAAATAAATTAAAAAAAAATCAGAGCCCTATTTACAAAATGCGAGTTGATCCATGTTTCCTTGCATATCGATCCTTATGGCTCCGGTACACCTTTTAGATTAGGAAAATTTCATGAAGTCGAAATTCGAAACCCTTTCTTTCTCATATGTTTTGCATATGACTATCTCATTCTTTCGCATACCAAATTCGATTGAGCTAAATTGAATTTGGAGTGACGTTTAAGAGAAGAAGAAGAGTGCCAGAGAATGAGATAGACATTATGCAAAGCATGTGAGAAAGAAAGAGATCCGAAATTCGACTTTATGAAATTTTCTTGGTCTAAAAGGTGTGCCCGAGCCATTACTGTTTCCAGCACACCTTTTTGAGCAGGAAAATTTCGTTTAATCAAAATTCACACCCCTTCCTTTTTTTCAAGTATTTTTTCATATGTAAATCCCCCTCTTTCGCAGTTAAAATTCAATTGAACTAAATTGAATTTGGTTTGACTTCCAAAAAAAAAGAAGAAGACGAATCCGAAAGAGTGAAATAGACATATGCGAAACTTTTGAGAAAGAAAGTGATGTGATGAATTTTGATTTCATGAAATTTTCCTAACCTAAAAGATGTGTCGGAACCATGAAAATTCAAATGAAAGCCAACGGTCTTGACCAAATTATAAAGGTATGGTGGGTGATTCCTTCAATGCAAATTCAGATTCTGGCAAACTCGAACGATATTATTTATATCTGCAAACAATTGGATTATCCGTGAAAAATACGCGGAAAGATGATTTGATAAATTTCTAAATTTTCATCATAAAAAAAATCTAAAACAGGGCAAAAGGGCCAGTTATCATCGAACGTATTTTGTGAAGTGTTCAGTGATTGACCAAATGAAATCTAAATGGTATTTTGAAAAACCAATTATGAATTTATCTCAATATGGCTCTGGCACACCTTTTAGATCGGTCAAATTTCATAAAATCAAAATTCACATCCCTTTCTTTCTTAAAAGTTTAGCATATGTCTATCCTACTCTTTCGCACTCTTCTTCTTCTTTTGAACATCACACCAAATTAAATTTGGTTCAGTCCAATTTTGAGACCGAAAGAGTGGGATAGACTTATGCAAGTCTTTTAAGAAAGAAAGAGAAGCGAATTTTGATTTCATAAAATTTGACCGATCTAAAAGATGTGCCGGAGCCTATAGAATTTTAAATGGTGACCAAAATCGAAAAGTGTTACAAAGAATAATTTTTTTCCAAGGGGTTACTCAAACTTGGAATACCGACACATTTTTTCGTTCGAATCCATGGAATCCATGGAATCACTCGTAAGATTCTAATAGGATCTGAAATACAATTTCTTCAAGAATCATTGGAATCAAATGGAATCACAGAAACAATCTTAATTCCGCGATAGATAAGCCATAGTACATTACAGATTTCTATGGATTTTTTTCTTATTTTCCAAAGAAGATTGGACATTTTCAACTACAACAACAATCATAGAATACGTCTCATGCCCAACGCATAATAACTTTTGTTTTGTAAACATGTTTTTGACATTTCAATGAGAGTGAATGAAACATAGATCTAGTCATCTCGCTCATTCTCATGGGAAATTTTAAAAACATGTTTACCAACATAAGTTATTGTGAGCAGGTCATCATTCAAAAAGAAATAGGATTTCTCCCGTGGCGGGTACAAGGTAAAATACCCAATCAGTAAATGCGGTTAAGGCGGACCCCCGGAATACCAAGAACAAAATCGTTCTTCAATATTTTACACAGATTGAGGTGCCCATTATTTTCGATTAATAAGAGGCTCTATTTAGAGACATGGATGCAGCTAGGATTTTAGAAAGACAGGAGCCAAATTGATGAACTATCCCCAACAGGAATCGTTTATTTTTCTAATGCAAAGAACAAAAGTTCCCAAAAAAAAATTGTAAAATAAAGCTTAATTATTAGACTTTGAGCTTAAATAAGACTCAATAAAAGGAAAACAATCTTTAAACTTACGATCTTTTCGAGCACTTTTCGAGCAAATCACTGCCGACTTAAGCGATTTTGGAGGATTTCGACAAAAGTTACAAAAGCGTTTTCATGGATATGAGTAGCCTTCCGTTCCAGAAAATTGAATTTTAAGTTTGAGGATCCCAAAACGATGTTCTTAGAAGTTTTTAAATTTTATATGCTTGAAAATAAGAATCAATCCTATTTTAATCCGATTTTGATGATTTTAAGTGGTTCAGATAGCACGTAATCAGATTCAATTGAATTCCAAAAATAAATATTAGCATTTATGTTTTAAGGAAAAGGGATTAAGAGCATCTTCCCTTTTTTTTAAATTCTTAAGAAGATTTCCACAAGCTTTTTGTCAAAAGTAAACAATAAATTAATTTTCAAGTCGTTTTTTTATGATATCAACTTATTTTCAAAGACGAAAACACTCCACAAAAAATTCGAGTGGAAATTCTGGAAAAAAAAATATTTTTTACATGTTGAACAAAAATGTAATTAAGGCTTTTCCTTGAAGAAAATGGCGGGAAATTTTGATTTCTAACCCTATTTTGATTATATTGTGGCCTGATGTGGAAAGCTTTCCAGCTAGATAGACTAGATATTTCCTCTAACCTGATTCATAGCGACATTGTAGCTGTTGCTACAAAATTATCTATCTGAAAAAAATAAAAAATTAACTATCTGAAATTAGATAAATTCGAAGATATCGGGAATAAACATAATCACAGAATGGAATAATTGAGAATCACAGAATACCGAATTGAATTATTAACCCATTCCTTACCATGGTATTATACATCATACGTAAATTGAGTGATTTTTGATGATTTATTTCTGGGCAATTTTTATCCGAATTGCTGTCGGGAATGGATTTTTAGTAACGTTAGTTATTCAATTACTTGAGAAAAATAGTCCGACAGAGATGAAAATACATTTTGTTATAATTTTCTTGCTTCGCGGAAGGTCATGCAAAATTTTTGCTCAAAATGGCGGACGGAAAATACGATATCCCGTCGAATTTGTTAAAATTGGCATCTTTCCTCTTTCCTGATTTGAATTCTAGTTGCCAATTGGTGTTCTTGGATAGTCACTCTATCTAAATCAATAGAGTTTGTAATGAATTAATGCTCAGAATTTAAATTCAGTGACCGTTAAGACGTGTGTTTGACAGAGGCTCCCCGCGCCCCAATATGAGATAATTTTTTTTTCTTTTCAAAAAATTCATCTACTAATCTGTAGGAAACTAATCCCAAAATATGAACATTCTATCTCAAGTATTTCTGGTACCTGACTGAATGGGTTAAGAGAATGAAACATTTGGAATCACTAGAATCACATTGGAATTCCATGGAATAAACGAAATATGGACACAAATTTTCGATCTTGAGTAACCTTCTGTTTTTTTTTTCTGACTTTAGAGCAAAAGACCCGTGACCCAATTGTCCTTAAACGGTTATACGGACTTCAGACCTAAGGCTTAGCTGTATGGCTAATCTTCTATAATTTCTTATCAAACAGGAATTTTTGGAAAATTTTGTCTTAGGATTGGATGATCAATGATAAATGATCTATTGGATTCTGACAAAACCAATAAATTTGCTTGATATTTAGGATTTAAGGATCTTCGGAAACTATGGGTTAAACCTTTAGCCTGAAGACCGCTCATTTAGCAAAATAAAAAATGTTGAATTCTCCAATTCTCAAATATTCCAAAATTATTTAGTTCTTCACTGAGAAAAAAAGAGGCTGCGATTAACTTTTTTTTTGTTAAATATATCAACATTTTTTAATGTTAATTTTACACCTTTTTAAGGGTAAAATCAACATGAAAGAAGGGTTAATTTAACCCCTAATACACCTAAAAAGGGTAATATTTACACCGATTTCGGATCAATACTGCAGGGTAAAATTAACGTTTCCGGAATGTTATTTCAACTTTTTCGGATTTCTCTCAGTGTTTAGACAAAAAAGTCTTTTATTTCTTTCTGCAATGAAATTTCACTTACTAAATTTTCGAATTTTGATTTTATTTTAAAGACTAATGATGGATAAAATTTATTTTTATTTTTGAATAATTTGAATTTAATATCTGTATTTTCTATATTGACTTTCTCCTGTCTGATTTAATAATAAAAAATACTGATATTTTTTCTGATTACATCTAATCACACATCAATTGCCTCTCTCTGCCATTAGGGGAAAGTGATCATGCTTCGTACGATATCAAGTTTCCCAATGACTAAATTTTTCCTGTGTTTCTGAATAAAGTTGACTCTGAAATAATATATTTTAAAAACTAGGCACTTTCTTCTGGTTTTTAAAATATGGGTGCGATAAATTACATTTATTGAAAAACATAGGAAAAATTTAGTCATTCAGGAAGCTTGAGAGTTCACTAAACATGGGCACTTTACCTTAATCTTCCTACCAAAAGATTATCTGATTTTATACTGAATGAAAAAATAACCAAAATTTACTGGAAATTTGCTATATATCTTATAATATCTCATGAATTCCATAGAAGACAAAATGAAATTAGAAGAGAAGCTTTCAATGTTAATTAGGGAAAAATAATCCTGAATGTTAGAGAGAAAAAAAACAGTAAAAAAAAAATTAAAAGAAAAAAAATATCTACATTTTCTAAGGATTTTTCTTTAATTCTCAACGGATTATTTTGCACAGAATTTCTTTGAGGAAGTGCTGATCGTGTTTTAAACTATTTAAAAAAAAAACTTCTTTGTAGGAACAGTGCCGGAAAATCAGAATGAGCGTCAAATAGAATGGAAACCGAAATGAGCTTAAAGTTTTCCAAGAATATTTTAAGTGAGTGAAATGAAGAAAAATAAAAACAAATATAAACAATTAGTAAGAAAAATCGCGTAAATCTACTGTAAACTTATTACTTTTCATCTTGATAATGCTATTTAAAAGGTAATTTAGAAAGAGAATATTTAGAAGAAAAGTGAGTGAAAGAAAAAATTAATCATATCATGACAATTTCACAAAAAAAAAGACGATATAGTGGATGACTAAATGATTTGTGAACTTTGAAGACAACAATAAAGAAAAATTATGCCACAATTTCTTCAATCCTTTTTCTAAAGAAAAATAAAACATTTAATATACCGCAAAAAAAAACAGAGACATACATATGTCCAAGAACATTACACATCTTCCTTCATTTCTTCTACATTTCACAAGAAAAAAAACTACACATCATTACTCTTCACATTTTCACGAAAAAGAAAACACACACACAAAACCGTAATTTTTATGAGAGACAGGCAAGAAATAAAAATATTAAAAAAAAAAACAAACACTTTATAAGCATATAAAAAGCTCTTTTTATGTCAACCTTTTATCGGAATGAAATCAATCAGTAATGTGTAAAAGATACTAAAAAAAAAAGAATATACAATCCCCACTTTTAAGTTCATATAAAACATAAGAAATTACATACCAAAAAAAAACAGCAGAAAAAAGTGAAAGAAAACTTTGTAGGTTAGTGCAAAAGTGAGAAACAAAAACTATTTAATCGGAAAATTAGTAGATAACAAAAAAAATCATTTTAAAATTTTAATTATTACTGAAAAGTGAAATTTGTTTATTTATTGAACTAAAATTAAATAAAAGGAAAATCACGATGAAATGCCAAATCTATGTCCAGTAACATGAGAGAAGAAAAAAAAAACAGTGTTGAAAAAGAATTTTCCTTATTACACGAGGACAAATAATTGGGATTAACACAAGATTAAATTATTTGAATTGATTAAAATAAAATTAATTGAAAAGAAATCTAGACATTGGACTGTTACTCATATAGCCTTAGCAGATAATGTAAAATGTAAGAGAAAACATGTTTGTTTTGAGAGAAAAGAGAAAACACATTAAATTAAAAAAAAAAATGAGAAAAAATGCTGTTGTGTTTTTATTATTTCTACCTTTACCTGGGCTGGAATATCTTTACATTTCGCGCCTTTTTTTTCTAATCAACTGAGCCAAGACACAAGTTGAAATCCACTTGAAATAGAGATTTCTCTCGCTGTGTTGCTTTTTTCTTCATTCACCTATGTTTCATTTGTGTTTCACGTTTGACATGGTATAAGATTGTATTAGGTGAGATTCAAGGGGGAGATATTTGGGTGAAAATGTGTACACCACTTCCAGGCACTTCCACAATTTGTATGGAAGAGGCCTTCGCACTTCCAAAACTTCGCAACACTCTCAAAAATGTTGCAATACTTCCAGTACTTCATGCACTCCCATGCACTTCTCATACTTAGAAATCAATAATTTACTTAATCTGATGAAAAATCTAATTAGAAAAATTCGTAAAAAATCTCAAGAAATATTTATACATATTTTTAACATTTTGCTTATATTAGGTAAGATTCTTATTAATCTCACCTACTATCATGTCGTCCGATCGAGCTCAAATTTGGTCAAAATGTGTTTCGCCACTTCCTGATCACGAATATATGGGCGGCTAAGTTACGTTCCCGTCCGACCGGCCGGCCGTTCTTTGGAGCTTAATGGCTTCTAAACTAAAAAAGATATCGACTTGCGGTTTTCGGCAAAGGTTATATATCGGGTGAAAATTGCAACTTGGTGCATTGACCCCCACCCCCCACCCCTCCTTCCGCCATTTTGAATACCCCCTTTTTTTTGGTTTCTCAATAGCTCCGCCCCTATGGCATCGATCGGGCTCAAATTTAGTGTGTTACAGTTGGGTCTTAGGGCTTTCGATCAATACTACACACTTAAGGAACCCTGACCCCACTAACCCAAGCTCCACTCAGCTCTTCGTTATCCGGCACTGCGTTATCCGGGTGACAGCTGCCAAACACTGGCGGTTGATGCATTCAAAATTATTTTTTCTAAACATGAAGTTTCTTCAGTGTGAATTAAAGTATTATTATCATTGTATCGAAGTTTTTAATACATAATTGTGATAAAAAATGAAACATAAGCGTACCATGAAGGAAATTCTCTTGTTCTTTGTCAAACAGAAAATAAATTCACACAGCACAAAATAGAAAAACAGTTGATCATTCAAAAAACCTAAATGTCATTTTGTCCCCCAGTCAGCCGGATAACGAAGAGTATAAGGGTCCAAAAAATTTTTCTTAAAATGACCATAACTCCGGTTCTAATTATCAGAATTTAAAAAGTGAGAGCTTTTTAGAGAGCTCTCGTGGAATGACATTTCCCCTTCTAACATCGCAAGTTCATAAAACCACCGCTAGGGGCGCTAATTTTAAAAAGAAGATTTTTCAATTTTCTAAGTCAAATAACTCAGAAATTCCTTTATGCATCGGGCTGAAATTTTAGTATGTTGTAGCTGCTGATCATACCTGTCAAACAAAAAAATTACCTAAGTCGATCCATAACCCCTGACCCGAGCTTAAAGAGGTCAAAGTTCGAATATTGACCGGCCTCTATCTCTTGTTCTAATTAACATTTTGAGCTATATTTTGGGCCTTTGGTTTCGTCTCGATGAGCACTTTCAGATGGAAGTTCAAAAAGTCACCACAGGTGGCGCTGCGATAGCGTCAAAATTCATCAAAATTCAAACTCATTTTTCACAAAAACGGCATTGTGCAAGTTAATCAAAATTTTAGAGTGTAGTAGTCCAGTCTAGGACGTTTCCAAAATGGGGCATAAGTGCGCTGTGGTTTCAATAGAACCGGAGATATGAGGGGTCAAAGTTTACGAAATTCAGAAAATCATATCTCCGGTTCTATTTGACCAATTTTGATGATTAGGGTCTCAAATGAAATATTTCACCAAATTCTACAACTTTCTAGAACATTTGAACTTCGTGAGACCAACACCAGGGGCGCCACAGTCGAGAAACTAATTTCAATATCACATAACCTCAATTATATCGACTGTCGCTAAACCGATTTTGATGATTACTGCGACATAATTGTAGATGACATTTGTGTCCATATTTCGCCCATACATCATTTTCCGCTTAGATTACGACGTCTGTCCGATTTTGCCGTTTAAGTGTGAAAAAATTGACTTTCCCATAATAACGCTTTGATGCCAATAAGATTCCAATTTGGCTGCTTCTACTTGACCAAGACACTTAAAATAGGGTTGTAAATGGAAAGTCTCACAAAATACAATAATTATTATTATTATTCTTATAAACAACATTGATTATCTCGGCTTCTGAGTAATCGATGAGATCAAGTTCTACGGCAAAATTATAGAGAATATTCTGGTCCACATTTCACTCATATATCACATTTCTGTCAGTCCATCCAAATCTTTGATATTTTGGTTTAAATACAAAATTGTATAATTTCACGAATTTGATTCAAAATAACTGAATGGCGTCCTCCAACTTCAGCTCTAAATCGAATTTGCATGCATTCCGAAATAGCTCACGTTAAGAATCTCACCTACAATAAGCTAATCTAGGCTTATCATTAGCTTTTCCTTACGGTGTCTACACACTAGAAGCGATTTTCGTCAAAAATTGCCTTTTTTAATAAATTCTGACGTTTCTGCCTACAAGGATAGGGGAAATTTTATTTAAAAGAATATTTTTTAAAGAAATCTCTCGTAGTGTGTAGTGGCCTTAATGAGACAAATAGATTTATTTAAAAAAAATTTAAATTATTTCGTCCTTATAGGGGAAGGTTCCCATGCTTTGCAGGGTCCCAAACTTCATAATTACTAAAAATCGATTTAAATATCTAACGTCAAAAGATTTATCTTAAAATTATGACATGTGCTGGCGATACTAAATTTAGACAGAAAAAAAAATATTTTATTGACTGGATTCTTGTAGAGTTCATTAATTTTCTTTACTACATATATCTTTACAATTATGTTAAGACGTCGCTAAATTTGACTACAGTTGCTGACGGTGAGAAGATCAATGAGGGATTTTCATTTCAACAATGGATATATGCATAGGCTTTTACTCATTGTACTTGGGAGCTGGGCTCTCAATCTTAGAATAGTCTCGGACGGGAGAGTAGAACTTGTACTGCTTATTGGAATACTCCTGCCATGGCTCAGGATTGCTGGATTTGTTCCATGAGACATCTGGATTACGGGTGGCATTACGTAGGACGTAAAAGATGGCACCAGACAGTCCTAGTCCTACACAGGCGTATAGAGGGAGCAAAGCAGGGTGCTTCTTCAGGGTAGAAAAGGTCATTCCTTGCATCACCATCCTGGATTTTTTTTTTTCAATTTTTCACCTACAGAGAATTTTTCACTTTATTTTCTCAGAAATGCTTTAAATTTAAATGAATGGGTGATCAAATTATTTACAATTTTCTTGATTGCTCAATCTTGCAATATTTTTATACCCAGCGCACAATAACTTTTATTTATAAACATGTATTCAAAATTTCCTATAAGAGTGAGCGAGATGACTAGATGTAGATCTCACTCACTCTCATTGAAATGTCAAAAATATGTTTATGAAACAAAACTTATTGTGTGTTGGGCATTATGTCCAACGCACAATAACTTTTGTTTATTAAACATGTTTTTGACATTTCAATGAGAGTGAATGAGATCTAGATCTAGTCATCTTGCTCATTTTCATAGAAAATTTTGAAAACATGTTTACAAACAAAAGTTATTGTGCGCTGGTCATATCCTGAACTTTTTAATCTATTTGGGATTTAAATACAAAATACAAAATCATAAACTGCAACCCTCTGAAGCTAGCCGAAGGACAGCCGAAAATGGGTTTGTGTGTCCAGGAGAGCTATTTTTTTTAAATAAGATTCGTTACAATTAAGGGGAAAAAACCTCGCGTGTCTAGAACATCTACCAACGTGAATGTCGTGAATATCGACATTTTTTCGTGAATATTGCGAATATTTTATAAATATTGTGAATATCGCTAATATTTCCTCAATATTGCGAATATCTCGAATATTTTCTGAATATTGCGAATATTTAGGGAAATATTCGAATATTTTCTTCTTCTCATATACAATTGTGAATATTTTGTGAATATTGATTCTACGACATGGAATTTTGCTCAGTTGTTTGTCCTTTGCATTTATTATTATATAAATGGAATTTGTGCGGAAGTTACTATAATACGATAATATTCAGGAAAAACCAAAGAAAAATGGTTCTAATTATTCATATTCCACGCAAAACTTTTCACATAACCTCAAATTTTACATTTTGAACTCAACCGTAGTTCAAATTTGAGGAGTTCAAGTTTGAAGAACTTGACTGTATCCAAATAATTTAAAAAGATTGTAACCAAGGGGCAAACAACTGACCAAAATTCCATGTCGTAGAATCAATATTCACAATTTTATATCAGAAGAAGAAAATATTCGAATATTTCCCTAAATATTCGCAATATTCAGAAAATATTCGAGATATTCGCAATATTGAAGAAATATTAGCGATATTTACAATATTTATGAAATACTCGCAATATTTACGAAAAAAGGCCGATATTCGCGATATTCACGTTGGTAGATGTTCTAGACTCGCGAAGTTTTTTCCCCTTAAATAAATGACATTTATATATTCTCTAAAGTTATTTATCCTAATTTAAGGTAAGTGAATTTCACATAAATTCCTATATGTTTTTGAAAATATTGTTCAAGTTTGAGGAGTGGGAAATGTCACTTGTAATCCCCCAAATGTTCAAATTTGAGGAACTCTACTGTAAATATAAATTATTTCATTTCATTTCAGATCAAACTGAGCTTCTGGATATACTCAACGGGCTGGACTGGGCCTGTTAATGAATAGATATCTTATGTAGTTTTAGTATGAGATAACTGTAACCTCTTAGTTAGTGTTTCTTATATGGTGATCTGATAGCCCTTTTCGTTGTCAGATTACCATATAAAAATTCTCTCAATTAGGAGATTATAGCGCAGCTATCTTGTCCTAAAATTCTACTAAATTCTTTAAAGCCCTTACTTACCAGAGATTTATTTCTAAATTTATATTTTCATCATGAATTTTCAAATATTAAAAGTTTAAAAGTCTTTGGTTGAAGACAAACGGTTTTACGGACCAACTTTGACTTTTTACGGACCAAATTTAATTTTTTCGAATTTTTGTTAAAGTATTTTACTGACCATATTTAATTTTTTACTTGACCAAATTTGATCTTTTACTGATCAAAATTGACTTTTTATCGACCAAATTTTAATTTTTTACTGATTTTTTTACGGACAACAGTAAATTTTCCGTGTAGTTGGTCCGTAAAATTTGATCGGTGAAAAGTCAAATTTGATCAGTAAAAAATCAAATTTGGTCAGTAAAAAATTAAATATGGCCAGTAAAAAACTTTTAAAAAAATCAGTAAAAAATTAAAATTTGGTCGATAAAAAGTCAAATTTGGTCAGTAAAAGATCAAATTTGGTCAAGTAAAAAATTAAATATGGTCAGTAAAAAACTTTATCAAAAATTGGAAAAAATTAAATTTGATCCGTAAAAAGTCAAAGTTGGTCCGTAAAAAAAAATTTGATCGGTAAAAAGTCAAATTTTATCAGTAAAAAATCAAATTTGGTCAGTAAAAAATAAAATTTGGTCAGTAACCTTTTTTTTAAATCAGTAAAATGTGAAATTTAATCAGTGGAAAATTAAATATGATCAGTGAATAATAATTTAGTCAATAAAAAACTAAAAGGAAGTCAATAAAAGTTAAAACTTTGCATATCTGGATAAAAAGGTATTCTCCCTATTCTTCTCATGAGTTATTGGCCGTAGGCAGCACCACGTGACGTGCAAACCTTTTGGACAGTTCATTTTCGCGCAAAACTATTATACAGTAGACTCGGGCAAATTTGCCTCGCTGAAATTCTCAACGTCACATGACGAGTAATTTTTTACTGACCGTATTAGGTGAGATTCTTAATAATCTCACTTACTATAATCGAGCTCAAACTTTGCCAAAATGTGTTTTGACACTTCCTGATCACGAATATATGGGTGGCTTAAAACCGCTTCCGTCCGTCCGTCAGTCCGGTCTTCGGAGCTTAATAGCTCCCAAACTAAAAGAGATATCGACTTGCGGTTTTCGGCAAAGGTTATATATCGGGTGAAAATTGCAACTTGGTGTATTGACCCCCCACCCCCCACCCCTCCTTCCGCCATTTTGAATACCCCAATTTTTTTTTGTTTTCTCAATAACTCCGCCCCTATGGCATCGATCGGGCTCAAACTTTAGTTCTTTATAGCTGGGTCTTAGGGCTTTCGATCAATACCAAACTTAAGGACCCCTGAGCCCACTAACCCGAGCTATAAGGGTCCAAAAAAAAACTTAAAATGGCCATAACTCCGGTTATAATTGTCAGAATTTAAAAAGTGAGGGCGTTTTGGAAAGCTCTCGTGAACTTCCACTTCTTCTTCTAACATCGCAAGTTCATAAAACTACCGCTAGGGGCACTATTTTTAAAAAGAATATTTTTCAATTTTCTAAGTTAAATAACTCAGAAATTCCATTGTGCATCGGGTTGAAATTTTAGTATGTTGTAGCCGATGATCATACCTATCAAACAAAAAATACTTAAGTCGATCCATAATCCCTGACCCGAACTATAAGGGGTCAAAGTTCGAATATTGACCGGCCTCTATTTCTTGTTCTAATTAACATTTTCAGCTATATTTTGGATCTTTGGTTTCGTCTCGATGAGCACTTTCAGATGGAAGTTCAAAAAGTCACCACAGGTGGCGCTGCGATAGCGTCAAAATTCATCAAAATTCAAAGTCACTTTTCTCAAAAATTCCTTTGTGCAAGTTAATGAAATTTTAGTATGTTGTAGCCCAGTCTAGGACGTTTCCAAAATGGTGCGTAAATGCGCTGTGGTTTCAATAGGACCGGAGATATGAGGGGTCAAAGTTCACGAAATTCAAAAAATCATATCTCCGGTTCTATTTGACCGATTTTGATGAATGAGGGCTTAAACGAAAGGTCTCACCAAATGCTACAACTTTCTAGAATATTTGAACTTCGTGGGACCAACACCAGGGGCGCCACAGTCGAAAAACCAATTTCAATATCACATAACCTCAATTATCTGGACCGTCGCTGAACCGATTTTGATGATTACTTCGACATAATTGTAGAGCACATTTGTCTCTACATTTCGTCCATACATCATTTTCCGCTCAGACTACGCTATCACTCCGATTTTGCCGTTTAAGTGTGAAAAAATTGATTTTTCCCATAATAACGCTTTGAAATCACTCAGATGCCAATTTGACTGCCACTACTCCACAAAGACACTTAAAATATGGTTTTAAATGGAAAGTCCCACAAAATACAACAATTCTTTGATATAGTTGAAGTTCAACAAATGAACACTTGGGGCACTCTGGATGAAAAAAAAGTTAAGAAACAAGAAACCTCGCTTATCTTGGCTTCTGAGTAATCGATGAGATCATGTTCTATAGGAAAATTATAGAGTACATTCTGGTCTACATTTCACCCATATATCACTTTTGTGCCAGTTCATCCAAATCCTTTATATTTTGGTTTAAATACAAAATTTGTATAATTTCACGAATTTGATTCAAGATAACTGAATGGCGTCTCCCAACTTCAGCTCTAAATCGAATTTGCATGCACTCCGAGTTAGCTAACGTTAAGAATCTCACCTACATAAGCCGGTTAGGATTATCTGTCCCTTTTCACCTAGTGCCACCGAGTATGAGATAAGGTAATACGATAATCGAGAATTTGCGTAGGAATTTTAATGAAAATGCGTAAATTAACGAAATACGGTGAGGCTACGGCGAGCATTTTATTGTCAATGTGATTCTGCCCTAAGTGTGAAAAAATTGACCTTTCCCATAATAACGCTTTGATACCAATAAGATTCCAATTTGACTGCTTCTACTCGACCAAGACACTTAAAATAGAGTTTTTAATGGAAAGTTTCATAAAAGGGACAGATAATCCTAACCGGCTTATGTAGGTGAGATTCTTGACGTGAGCTAACTCGGAGTGCATGCAAATTCGATTTGATGCTGAAGTAGGGAGACGCCATTCAGTTATCTTGAATCAAATTCGTGAAATTATACAAGTTTTGTATTTGAACCAAAATGTCAAGGATTTGGATGAACTGACAGAAAAGTTTTATATGGGTGAAATGTAGACCAGAATGTTCTCTATAATTTTCCTATAGAACATGATCTCATCGATTACTCAGAAGCCAAGATAAGCGAGGTTTCTTGTTTCTTAACTCGTTTTTTCATCCAGAGTGCCTCAAGTGTTCATTTGTTGAACTTCAACTAAATCAAAGAATTGTTGTATTTTGCGGGACTTTCCATTTAAACCCTATTTTAAGTGTCTTGGTGGAGTAGAGGCAGTCAAATTGGCATCTGAGTGATTTCAAAGCGTTATTATGGGAAAAATCAATTTTTTCACACTTAAACGGCAAAATCGGAGTGATAGCGTAGTCTGAGTGGAAAATGATGTATGGGCGAAATGTGGATACAAATGTCCTCTACAATTATGTTGAAGTAATCATCAAAATCGGTTCAGCGACAGTCGAGATAATTGAGGTTATGTGATATTGAAATTGGTTTTTCGACTGTGGCGCCCCTGGTGTTGGTCCCACGAAGTTCAAATATTCTACAAAGTTGTAGCATTTGGTGAGATCTTTCGTTTAAGCCCTCATTCATCAAAATCGGTCACATAGAACCGGAGATATGATTTTTTGAATTTCGTGAACTTTGACCCCTCATATCTCCGGTTCTATTGAAACCACAGCGCACATACGCACCATTTTGGAAACGTCCTAGACCGGACTATAACATACTAAAATTTCATTAACTTGCACAATGCCGTTTTTGAGAAAAGTGACTTTGAATTTCGATGAATTTTGACGCTATCACAGCGCCACCTGTGGTGACTTTTTGAACTTCCATCTGAAAGTGCTCATCGAGACGAAACCAAAAAGGTAAAACTTATGTCGCTATGTTAATTAGAACAAGAGATAGAGGCCGGTCAATGTTCGAACTTTGACCCCTTATAGCTCGGGTCAGGGGTTATGGATCGACTTAAGGTTTTTTTTGTTTGATAGGTATAATCAACGGCTACAACATACGAAATTTTCAGCCCGATGCACAATGGAATTTTTGAGTTATTTAACTTTTAAGATTTAAAAATTTTCTTTTTAAAAAAAGCGCCTCTAGCGGTGGTTTTATGAACTTGCGATGTTAGAAGGGGAAGTGGCATTTCACGAGAGCTTTCCAAAAAGCCCTCACTTTTTAAATTCTGACAATTAGAACCGGAGTTATGGCCATTTTAAGAAATTTTTTTTGGACCCTTATAGCTCGGGTCAGGGGGGTCGGGGGACCTTAAGTTTGGTATTGATGGAAAGCTCTAAGGCCCAGCTATAACATACTAAAATTTGAGTCCGCTGAATGCCATAGGGGCGGAGCTATTGAGAAAACAAAAAAAGGGGGGTCTTCAAAATGGCGGAAGGAGGGGTGGGGGGGTGGGGGGTCAATGCACCAAGTTGCAATTTTCACCCGATATATAACCTTTGCCGAAAACCGCAAGTCGATATCTTTTTTAGTTTAGAAGCCATTAAGCTCCAAAGAACGGCCGGCCGGCCGGCCGGGAACGTAACTTAGCCACATATATATTCGGAATCAGGAAGTGGCGAAACACATTTTGGCCAAATTTGAGGTCGATCGGACGACATGAAATTTTGTTAGGATTATAGTAGGTGAGATTGTTAAGAATCTCACCTAATACAAGAATTCTTTGATATAGTTGAAGTTCAAAAAATAAACACTTGGGGCACTCTGGATGAAAAAACGAGTTAAGAAACAAAAAACCTCGCTTATCTTGGCTTCTGAGTAATCGATGAGATCATGTTCTATAGGAAAATTATAGAGTACATTCTGTTCTACATTTCACCCATATATCACTTTTCTGTCACTCCATCCAAATCTTTTATATTTTGGTTTAAACACAAAATTTGTATAATTTCACGAATTTGATTCAAAATAACTAAATGTCGTCACCTAACTTCAGCTCTAAATCGAATTTGCATGCATCCCGATTTAGCTCATGTTAAGAATCTCACCTACATAAGCCGGTTAGGATTATCTGTCCTTTTTATTTTTTTACTAACCAAATTTGACATTTTACTGACCAAATTTTATTTTTTACTGACCAAAAACTCGCAGCCAAGGAAAACTCACCAGCTTTTTCCAGTGCTTTGGTTCAGGCTCCGTGCTTTCATCAGTATTCAAGCAAAATAATTCTTATCTAAGATTAATTAGCAGTGCAAAGAAAAATGATTGCATGAGACCCAATATTCAAATCATATTAAATAATTATAAATTATTTTTTAAAATTTACAAAATTTTTGTCAAAAATTGTGTGAAAGGTCCCCCACATTATCTGCATGCCCCGCGTGCCCTATATCAAAACTATTAGCCCAATGAATCTCAGGAAGGAATTCTGATAATAAACAAAAAAAAAAGAACCGAAAGAAAATAAATTTCATTAAAGGTTTATCTCCTGGAATTCCTAATTTATTTTCAAAATTCAGTAAGAACAAGAGCCAATTTAATTTCGAAACCTGTAGAAATTGCACTTTTCATTCCCCAGTAACTTACTTGGAATTCAGTTGGATAGTAAATCCTTGACAAGAAAGAAAATGAATGTGTCACTAAAAAACGATTTACTAAATAAATGATTACTATGTTTCCCTGGAAAGAATTATTGAAAATAATTTCAATTTTGTGAAAATATCATAAAAGATATCTCAACTTCAAAATGGGAACCCTTTCGCTTGTTCTGGAGAGAATATCTCCAATATTCCCTTTCAAATGCACTATCTTGTTCGAGCAAGAAATGATGCAGAAGAAAACCAAATAAAACTTTGGAAGACAACAAAACGATGAATGTCTTTTATTTAAAAAAAAATATATAAATGTAAAATTGTACAACTAAATTTGGAGGTCATCTCGAGGCAAAACCTCCAACACAAAATAAAGTTAAGGCAAAGGAGGTAAAACAAATAAATTAAAATTCATAATTGCCGAACACAAAAGTCACCGAGTCCCACCGGAAGAACCTCCACGTAATAGAAGGGAGACACAGAGTGTGTTGAAAAGACAAGAAAAAGTGGATAGAAGGAAAGGAGGAAATTATTGGAGGGATTCTACTCCCCGACTAGATAACAACTCGTGGTGTTCTCATCATTTTGTCACTCCCGATCGGCATTCTGGGCAAAAGTCAGAGGAATGAACTTATTAGTGGTATCCCTTCGAACATCCTCAACATTCTCCGCGGTCTCTGGCACGTCCAATTCTTCAGATGATGTGGCCGGAAGTTCAAAGTTGTAGGGGAAATCAACGGCAGGTGGTCTATATGTGGGCAAATCGATGCGAATCACATTCTCATCCTCTGTTTGGGCCTTACGAATTATTTCCGGAAGTACACTCGGCGGTACCACATCCTGCAGATTCGTGTAGTATTTACTGTCTGAGGCGGATCGTGTCACAAGTACGCGAGATTCATTCGTAGTCTCCTCTCTAAAAGGCTCATAGAGATTGCGCGGACTAGAGCTATTCACAATTTCTGTGGTATTCATTGGAATACTCTCTTCCTTGCCCGTGGAATTGCTCGGAGTCTCTGTTGTAACATTCAGAAAATTCTTGGTTACTGCATCCGCAATTTCAGCCTGTTTAAATTCTTCTTCTGTGAGATACTTGGGCTTTCGGTCATCATTTGCTGTGGCACCAAAATTGAAAAATCTCGGTGCAGTTTCACTGATTAGTGGCAAAAGTGTCAACCTTGCATAGCGCTCAGCTCGCTCCAGAATCTCCCCGAGACGAAATGGAAATAGCTGAACAGTGAGAAAATTGCCCTCACGGGATTTCCTCCTATCCCCAGAAGATCGTGCATCTTCCACAGTTTTATTGCCATTCCGTGGAGTTGTTGAGCGAAGGATAGGTTCAAGAATCTCTTCGGTTTCACCTAAAATTAAAAAAAAAAATCCCACTCAAGCTTTATCCCTGCGACTTGCTCCCCAAGAAACAATTTTTTCTCAATATAGTCTTATAGAATTCCCGAATCATGGCTTATCAGAAAGTCGCAAAGAACGATTTGTTTAAATAACGCTTGTAGACTACCTAAAATAGTCGTTGAGACCTTTATATATAAAAGTGGCGCACAATTAAGGCTTATAGGCTCAAGTTATAAGCATTACTGTCAAAGGAAATTGAAGAGTTCTATGAGACAATCTTATAAAACATCTATATATCTTCTGAGAGAATGCTTATACAATACTTTAAATTTAATATTATAAACGGATATGAACCTGTTATAAAAACATAATCAGAATAATTAAAAGATTCACAAAAAAATTTCGCTTTTATTTATCTTGTTCTATTTTATGTAATTGTAATTTTTTAATGTAATTTATCATGTCTAGGAATTTATTAGTTCACCATTACTGCCATTCCAGAGATACAAAGATGGTCGCTGTAGCTGTACCGCGAACCCACAAAAATCCATTTTGTCCCTATAAATAATCTGCTGAACGAGTCTTCTTTTTTCTTATTAATATCCAATCGGTATATGAAGAAATGCCTCCAAACTTCGTCTCGACTGAATTTTACGCTTATTTGTAAATTTTACTGCTCGAACTCAAAGAGAGAGCAGTTATATAATCGACTTTTTTTTTCAACTTCTCACTGTTCTGGAGCTTAAACGGTAAGAGATATCGACTTCTGGTCTTCGATGACCCCTCCTCAAATGACATTATCTCATACCCAACCTCTTTACTTTTCCCCCCTCCCCTTTCGCACGTTCCCTATCCCCCCAAAAATAGATCAAAAATAAGGTTTTTCCAATTTTGCAAAAAAATGGCCCAAGCTTTTTCAATGATTTTTGGATATGTTTTAGAGCTGGTCCAGGCGAACATTACGCCCAAACTATCTATGACCGGAAAATTCGCCATTTTGAATTATTGAAGGTCAAAGGTCAACCACTTTGGAAGGCTAATTTTTCAACCGATTTGGTTAAATTTGGTTTTTTTTTGGAAAAGTATTGCAATTTCAAACCCGGCTGCATCGGTCTTCTTCGGTAATGAACCGGTTAAGTACCGATTTTTGATTAATTTTACATACCCAATCGGCCAGGGTTCGGGGACTCATAGTGCCTAAGGTCAGGAGTGATTGTCTGTACCGGTCACTCTTTGTAAAGGGTGTTGTGCTCTACAACGCAATTCCCAGTGACATACGTAGGTCCGCGGATGGAATTCGGCGGTTTTTTTCGAATACAGGCTGAGTGAATCTTAAAGAGACATCTTTTCATCTTATCTTTTTTTCTCTTCTTTTTTCCACCTTTGTTTTTTTCTCTTTAACTCTGTGTTCTTTTGTTATTTAATTTTAATTTTCTTTCTCTTTATCACAATTGTAAGAGGGACGAACCCTATTTTGTGATTAAATAAATATAATACTAATACTAATAACACTGTGCGACACGTTGTGGGTGTCTTTGACGAGAGTGCCAAAACTTGTTAGAGGGCCATTTAAGGACCTCAAATCTGCAATCCGTTTGTCCGGGTCACCTCTAGATTTTTTTGAAAAAGCATATTTAGTTTTTTGATGTTTTATAAAATTCAAAAATTCATATCTCCGGTTCTAATTATCCGGTGGTAGTCACATAAAGCTAAACTGACGCGTAATTTCATCCTCTATAACTCTTGTGAACATATCAAAAACCTACGATGAAAATGAAGTATATTTTTTAAAGATTTTTTGAAAAAGGGCACCTAAAATGATGCATTTTTCTGTGTTTTTTCCATCTTCTAGTAATTTTCCCACTTTAATAGAGCATTTTATATGTCAAATAACTATGCCTAAAAGTTAGAGAATTTAATATTCTTTCATTTTCTTTTGGTTTGAATTTTCTATCATAATTCGTTTATTCACAATAATTTTTTGAAAATAAAGTGCATTAAAATCTCTTATTATATATAATTATATTAGTGTCTTTGTCTAATCTACTGAAGAGCATTCTCTTTTGCACTCTCACTTACAAATTTCATATAAAAAGAGGTGAAATGAAAAAAAGAGACGTATTTAGAAATAGAGAGAGAAGAATAGCTGTTATGAGTGCCAAAAAACTATTCTTCTCTCTTTATTTCTATATACGTCTCTTTTTTTCATTTCGCCTCTTTTTGTATGAAATGTGTAAGTGAGAGTGCAAAAGAGAATGCTCTTCAGTAGGTTAGACAAAGATACCAAATAATTATATATAATAAGAGATTTTATTTTTATAATAATGCATTTTATTTTCAATAATTTATTGTGAATAAACGAATTAGGATAGAAAATTTAAACCAAAAAGATATGAAAGAATATTAAATTTTCTAACTTTTAGGCATAGTTATTTGACATATAAAATGCTCTATTAAAGTGGGAAAATTACTAGAAGATGGAAAAAACACAGAAAAATGCACCATTTTAGGTGCCCTTTTTCAAAAAATCTTTAAAAAATATACTTCATTTTCATCGTAGGTTTTTGATATGTTCACAAGAGTTATAGAGGATGAAATTACGCGTCAGTTTAGCTTTATGTGACTACCACCGGATAATTAGAACCGGAGATATGAATTTTTGAATTTTATAAAACATCAAAAAACTAAATATGCTTTTTCAAAAAAAATCTAGAGGTGACCCGGACAAACGGATTGCAGATTTGAGGTCCTTAAATGACCCTCTAACAAGTTTTGGCACTCTCGTCAAAGACACCCACAAAAAGGTAAATTTTGTCGCACCGTGTAATTAATATTCCCTAAAAATAATGTTTTTTGAATTTTTCTCAAAATTGGACCAAGCTTTTTCAATAATTTTTGGATATGTTTTAGAGCTAGTCCAGGCGAATATCACTATGCAACAAATTGACAACTTTTTTTGGCACACGGATCTCACATGATACGTTTGGTAGAGTCGAGTCCCCTGATCAAGAATCTGTTCTTGGTTTTTCTCCTATACGTCACAATTTTCTTTAATTTACTTTTTTTTGTTTTTGCTGTTTTGTCTCATATTATCAATTATTCCTCCGCTTCTAGTGTACAGAACTTAATAAATGGGCATCCGTTGGAAAGGTAAGTAGTTGTGCTTGAACTTGAAAATTATGTGATATTTTTTTCAAAAAATCCTTGGGGGCGGAAAAACAAAATCAAACTAAAATTTCTCAAAAATATCTAAGAAAGCAACTTTTGAAAAATCATATAAACTAAACTAAACTAAATATTAATTTACTCTCTTCAGCATATAATAGATTTCACTTACGACTACATTTTTGCCATAGAAAACATCCTGTTCCGATACCTCTAAATGCCTTATTTTTTGATTTTTGTCATTTTCAAAACATATGAAATTTTGCAAATTTTTGCCAAAAAAATGATTTTCTCAACAAACTGATGAAGATATCGATTTGGAATGTTCTGAGTACAGAGCCAATATGAGGATTTTATAGCAGTTTTTAGTATTCCTACATATTGTACTCATTGGGCTCTTCTATCCTACACTGAGAAAAAAGAGGGTGCGATTAACTTTTTTTTCCTCATAACATTAACACTTTTTAGGTGTAAAAATATATCAACATTTTTTAATGTTAATCTTACACCTTTTTCAGGATAAAATTAACATGAAAAAGGGTAACTTTAACCCATAATACACCGATTTAGGATAAAATTTACACCGATACTGCAGGGTAAAATTAACATTTCCGGAATATTATTTTGACTTTTTCGGATCTCTCTCAGTGTAATAGAAAACTCACAGCGTAATTAATCTGTTTTCCGGTTTTATTCATAAATTAGGAAGTAATAATTGTAAACAAATGACATAAGGCTTTTAGAAAATATTGAGCAAATCGATAAAATAGGACTACTTTGATTTTCATTACGAAAATAACCAATATTTTCACGTGAAAAGAATTGTACTGAAAAAACTCTATAAAAAGAACTTGTAGCACACCTTGAAATAAGATTTATAAGAAAATAGTTCTTAAAACTTTTGTTCTTATTAACACATACACTCAGTCCCGGGATTATGCACATTTTCGGGACCGAAAAAAAACGCACGAAATGGCATTATGCATCGAGATAATTTGCATAACCGCGGGGGCTTTCTTTTGAATGAATCGGCCGTAGAACGAATTTCGCGCGGAGTAAAAGTAGATCAAACAAAAAGATTTAATTGTTTAATAAAAATGCATTAACAAACTGTATTTTTTGAAAGAGTTCTTCAATAAATGGTTAGAATATTTTAAAAAAATTACCTTAATAAAAGAAATTAAAGTTTTATTCTGAAAAAGTAACAAAATGTTTTCAAATGTCCCGCGTCGCAATATAGTATACATTCAGGCGTATTTCAAAAATGAGTTTATAAATTGACTCCCAAGGGTAGGCAAACTTGCATAATTGTATGTGCAAAATTCCATCAGGTGCATAATCCCGAACGACTTAATGCCGGGACTGAGTGTACTTTGAACTGTGTACTTTAGAAGATCATTATTATGAGATCATTTCAAGAATTTGGTTCTATAAGGCAGCTAATTTGCTAGTTGGGACATCAACTCACTTCCTTCTGAATCAAATTTCCGTCCTTTTCCGCTCTTCTTCCGCCTTTCCTTTAGGATGGGCTCAAAAATTTCCGGTGGATTATCCGTAGTGCCAATTTCTTCTGGAAATCCACGACTGGACTCTGTGCCTGAACCAGTATCCAAGCCATTTCCTTCCACAGATTGCCACTTAGGATTAATGGTGTTTTCCCTGTCATCGCGTGTAAATCGCAAATCCTGATCATCATAGCCTCCATAGGCATGATTCACTTCATTCTCCTCACTCTTCTTCTCATCAATACGATCAAGAGGACCCTCTTCAAAATCTATCTCTTCGGGAATGTGACAATCTCCCGGCAAGAGAGCCAAGAGTTCAGGCTTCCCAGATTCAAGTGTGAAGAAACGCTTGCAAATCGAATAGCTGCGCCCAAAGCTGTCCGTAAGGATGACTTTATAGATATTCCACACGGGGAGTCCTCGAGACAACCATCCACTGTATGATTTGTACGTGAGTGTAATGTCCGTGGGAAAGCCCAAGGCAGGATGTGGCACCAAAATTCGTGAAATTCTTTCGCCAGCGAAGAATTCCGTGTCATCTTTCCTGAAAAAAAAAAAATAGAAAAATGAAAAGGTATGAATAAGTATTTACTTTTCTCAGACCCTTTCAAGATCTATGGTCAATTAATTGGCATATTATTGTGACGCAAAAATCTTGCAAAAACTTATTAAGAACGACAAAATTCCATTAGGACATTGCAAAGGAATAAAAGACATAAAAAAAAGAGATTTACACCTAAGCCTAAAATTCATGCGAGCAACACTGATGCCTACGACAGGCATTCTGGCTCTTCAAAGTGAATGACAGCTTGAAGTAAACGAGCTCATGCTTCACCCATTCAGATAATGTACTAGAAATACTTAAGGTAGGATCTTCATATTTAGGATTTAGGTTCCTTACAGATTTATAGATGATTTTTCTAAAATGAAAAAAAAACATAATTTTACCTTTTAAGGGAGCGATAGCAGCCCCTATCAAAGACACGTCTAAAATGTCATTGCATTCAAATTTTCTCCATTAATTCATTTACAAACTTTATTTATATTACTATACTAATATAACAATATTATTGTGACGCAAAATTCTCGTAGAACCTACATAAGAACGACAAAATTCCATTAGAACATTGCGAAGTAATAAAAGACACAAAAAAGAAATTTACACAGAAGCCTAAAATTCATGCGAGCAACACTAATGCCAACGAAAGGTATTTGGGCTCTTTAAAGTGGATGGAAGCATAAAGTAAACGGGCTCATGCTTCACCCAATTAGATAATGTACTAATAAATGCTTGAAATAGACTGTTCATGACTGTTCGCAATACTGTACATTGTAGATATTTTTTGGAGAGTGAATAAATAATAATAATAATAATAATAATGTTCATATTTTGGATATGGTCCCTTACAGATTAATTTATTAATGGATGGTTTTTCTAAAACAAAAAAAAAACATAATTCTTATTCTACATTTTAACCCCATAAGGGCGAGACACTTTTTACGAACCGAAAATTAACAATAAAAATTAAACCGTTTTACAAAACTTGTGAAACGTCTACAGTATAGTCTCGCTATAGGCCATCGCTCTATAGTCCACAATTTATCGACCGTTGATTTCAAAACACTGATTTTAAGTTCGGTTATGTTTTTTAGTATGCGACATGCATAATTATTTTAATATTTTTGGCAAACTTTATTAAGTAGTTGTGATAATTGTGATCCACAATGAAGAGAGCAAGGACAAGTACCACAATCGCAAAGAAAGTGGAAGCCGTCGAGCAATTTCAATACTAAAAATCGTTGATAATTTTAAAAAATCACATGGACTATAGTGCGACCCAAGTGTCAAATTTGAAACCAAATATGGACTATAGCGAGACTCTACTGTAATCTTAAAAAGTTCAACAGAGTCCGATTCGGTGTATTTTCTGCCTTTATGGGCGATAGGAACAAAACTAACCTAAAAATTTAAATCAGTTTTCTGACAATTACTAATGAATGATAATTTTCGTTCTTATGAATAATATTATGTATAGTTAATGTACTTTCTTTTCCTAAAAGGGTTTTGCTTAAAAAATTGGAAATACAAAAAAATATAAAATATAAAAAAGAGAGAAATGAAGGAGGAACTTTCCACGGGTGCTATATTATAAAGTTGGATGCTTTATTTGCATCCTTCAAAAGAAGATCGTCTATCCCATTAGGAGTAGAAAATGTAGATGAGGTACACTTCTCCATCTCTTTTTCTCGAAGGAAAATCTCACCCATAGAACACATGTTACCATGTTACTTTCATTGACAACTCATGTTTCTTAATTACCCTCCCGTCTTGAGTTTTGTACACAATTCCCCCTTACACATTTCAAAATTGCATTCTTCATATCAACAACAGCAACACAGAGAATATTTCATTTACAATTTTCGAAGGCATAGAACTTGGCATGTTGTATAATATTAAATTAATATTAATAATAATAATAATAATATAAATTATAAATAATAAATTTGGGTATCAATTGGGTAGAAATAATTTATTCAAAATCGTATATGGGAAGGAGTGGAGCTACATTGTTATACGATGTTTCTTTGCATATTTCTAAAGAAAATTGTGTTTTAACATAATGTAATTTTGATAGACAAAACAATTGTGGATCTAAATAAAATAATTGTAAGGCCAAGCTTTATTTAGAAATAGGCGAAAAACTCGTATAACAATCTAGCCACACAGCCCAAATAAGTAGCCCAACCTCCTCTTATACGGGCTTCAGACCTAAGGCTTAGCCATATGGCTTAACTGCTCTAATTTCTTATCAGTCAAGATTTTTTGGAAAATAATCTAACTTAAGATTCGATTATTAAGGGCAAATGATCTATCCAATTCTGAAAAACCAATGAAATTGGTTGCTATTTAGGAGTTTGAGACTTTCGAAAACTGGGTTCTCAAACTTGGCCAAAATGTGTTTCGCCACTTCCTGATCACGTATATATGGGGGGCTAAGTACGTTCCTAACCGGCCGGCCGGCCGCTCTCTGGAGCTTAATAGCTCCTAAACTAAAAGAGATATCGACTTGCGGTTTTCGGCAAAGGTTATATATCGTATGAAAATCGCAACTTAGTGCATTGACCCCCACCCCCCACCCCTCCTTCCGCCATTTTGAATACCCCCATTTTTTTGTTTTCTTAAAGGCTCCGCCCCTATGGCATCGATCGGGCTTAAATTTTAGTATGTTATAGCTGGGCCTTAGGGCTTTCGATCAATACCAAACTTAAGGTCTCCCCACCCCCCTGACCCGTGCTATAAGGGTCAATAAAATATTAAAATGGCCATAACTCCGGTTCTAATTGTCCGAATTTAAAAAATGAAGGCGTTTTGGAAAGCTCTCATGAAATGCCACTTCCCCTTCTAACATCGCAAGTTCATAAAACCATCGCTAGGGGCGCTAATTTTAAAAAGAAGATTTTTCAATTTTCTAAGTTAAATAACTCAAAAAATCCATTGTGCATCGGGCTGAAATTTTAGTATGTTGTAGCCGCTGATTATACCTATCAAACAAAAAAAAACCTTAAGTCGATCCATAACCCCTGACCTGAGCTATAAGGGGCCAAAGTTCGAATATTGACCGGCCTCTATCTCCGGTTCTAATTAACATTTTGAGTTAAATTTTGGATTTTTGGTTTCGTCTCGATGAGAACTTTCAGATGGAAGTTCAAAAAGTCACAACAGGTGACGCTGCGATAGCGTCAAAATTCATCAATATTCAAACTCATTTTTCTCAAAAACGGCATTGTGCAAGTTAATAAATCAGTTGGTTTCACCTATCCACCGTCCGAGGGCAGGACTAACGCTGAGAAAAACTTGAGAGGTTTTCAATTTAAAGAATTTTAGTACATTTTGAAGCATTCAAGATTTTATTTTTTAGGTTTATTTTAGGTCTTTTCACTGTAAGATGTTGAAAATCTTAGTAATGATGTATGAACATTTGATTTCTTTGTGTATTTCGCAAAAAAAGTGTTATTAATTTGTAAGAGAAAATGTGTATTCGTTTTTTCTAACACATGACCCCTCTGGAATTTTTTACACTAATATTTGATAAAAAAAAAGTAATGAATAGTCAGAAAATATTATAAAGCAGGATCAGAATAAACGCAGAATTTGAAAATATTGATAAATTAATTGGAAGAATTGTTAAATCTTTGGGTAGATAAAAAGTAGTGCTTAATGCTCAAAAGAAAAAAAAATTGAAAAAATTGGGACGAAAACAAACGAAAATTTATAAAAATTACAATAAATATAATTTATAAATAGAAATTTGTCCATTATTTCTCAAATGAAGTCAATGTGGTCACTAATTCTTTAAAAAGAAAACTGTTAAAATCAAACCCTCTTTGGAATATGTAAAATTAATTGACATTGCCTTCTTTTCCACCAAAAATGAAATTTTTTAAAGTTTCTCATCAAAAATGTTTTACTTGATTTTAAGGTAATCACCTGTAAAACTGTATAAGGTCACATAAATCGTAATTTACTTCGTGAAATATATCAATTCCTAATGTTTTTTCTACTTAATTTGACAATAATGATGTTCTTTAGTGTAAAAAAATATATGAGAATTGTTTCAAGAAAACAGAGAAATGAACCCTTTTGACAAATTTCACAAAAAGCGTTATAAACCTTTTAATCAGAGTTTTATGATTTTAAGTTTTAGACTCACTATAAAACTTACTCTGTGATTGTGAAAGTCTCATTTAGTCCTGCCTCTCCGATCAGAGTAACTTCCCAACGTCCAAGGGATCTCAGTGGAAGCTCACTCAAAGCACTGAAGATCTCAATATTGTACTGATGTGCTGTACAAAAAAAAATAGTATTAGGCATTTTAATAACCTTACAGAGCCTTAGAAAAATCATCAACTCACCACAAAAAGGTTCCTCTTCGCGAGTCACCAGATACAGCTGACCTCGTCCTGTCGATCGATCAGCATAGTATCCCATGTTTCCACATCGAGCATCTGCAGAAATGCCCGATGCATTTGAAGATTGTTTGCAGGGAAAGCATTTTCCCTGCAAGAAGTCATCGTAGCTGCCACATGGAAATGCCGGAAAGAGACAACGTGGTGCCACCGAATCTATAAAGAATTTGTATGCTCTTCGATGATTGCACAATGATCTGCCCTCAACTGATGCTGCAGGAGCTGAAAGATCCAGAGCAATCCCAAATCAATCAAGCCCAAATCAATTTTATTCCAAAATTTGCAGTTGTTCTTACACCAAATAAAATCCGTCACGGCTCCGACAAAGAGATTTGAGCATCCATGTTGAACTCTTCCTCCATTTGGATAGAAGTCCACGTGTCCCATGGGCTGCCAGGATCCCAGTCCGCCCAAAATGAGATTCTCCCCATTGGAATGGATAACATCCACAAAGGTCGCGTCACTGCTGTCCAGTCGAGCTTTTGGATGTTGCGACTCAAACAAAGGACCCGCTGGATCAAGACCTGTAATTCGACTCAACCCCGGAAGATCTGCTCCAGCAAATCCTGCCACATGAGCTCCTAAACTAAAGCCAATTATATGCACCCGTGACATCTGAAGACCGCGATGGGTTTCCAGGGCAGCCAGCAATTGTGCCAATTGCTTCCCGACAAGTCTCGTATTTGCAGATGCCTTGACATAGTTAGGCAACGAAGCTCCCTTCTCCCAATCCACACAAATGACAATACAGTCCTCTACTGCCATTAGGGCCGTTCGCATCTCGTAAATCCATACATGGGGACAACTAGAGCCGAATCCGTGCACAATTACTCGTGCTGAGAGAATCTCTAGTCCTTCTAAGCGATCCAGGGACCGTCGAAGCGACAATTCCGGAGATACCGTTGAAGTTTGCGTTGTACTGGTTGTAGTTCCATTTGAATCATTGACAGCAGTAGTAGTTTCACTTGAGGGCAAATCTTCACCTCCTACAGCAGCTGAGATATTGAAGTAGGAAAACTCAACCAGTGGGCGATCTCCTCTGAAATATTAGGCACAATTATTATTTATTATTATTATTTTTAATTATATTATATCCCCAAAAAAGTAGCGTGGATGGAACAATTAACGCCGTTGAACTTTTAGTTAATAGGCATTGTGACTAATTGAAAAGATATAGCACAATTACCAAAAATATGTACACATTTTCAAAAATAATGCATGCACGAAACTACCCATCCTCCCATATTTATTTTTTGATAGCTGTAAAACTATCACTCCTTCTTAGACATTCTAAAATTTACGAGACAATTAGAATTTTCAAAGCATACATTATGCTAGGTGTTTAATTTCTTATTGGAAAAATGATTTATGGGTAGTGTCTCCCGAAAATTTCAAGGCGCTATCTCTAACCGTTTGGTCTTTATATCTCACAACGAATAGGGATACGACTAGATGAAGCAAAATCTAAGAATTACTTCTCGGATTTCTCGGTAACCGCAAAATTCTACCAAAATATGCCTCCTGAAGAGTGAAAAATAGAGCAGTTAAAAACTTTGACCAGTAGGGGAAGTAATTGCAGCTGTTCCGGTGTTCGCCAGAGAACTCGTTCTTTTCAAATTAAAAAACTCCGAATTTTTGCCATCGAGCATCTGCAGAAATGCCCGATGGCAAAAATTCGGAGTCTTTTAATTTGAAAAGAACGAATTCTCTGGCGAACACCGGAACAGCTGCAATTACACAGAATTCCGCCAGATATATAGTCCAAAGTAGGGGAAGTATTTCAAGCTTCGCACATACTCTGACTTCAAACACTTTATATTAGGTGAGATTATTAACTATTAGGTGAGATTATTAACTATCTCACCTACTATAATCCTATACCAAAATTTCATGTCGTCCAATCGAGCTCAAACTTTGCCAAAACGTGTTTTGACATTTCCCGATCACGAATATATGGGTGACTAAAAACCGTTCCCGTCCTTCCGTCCGACCGTCCGTCCGGTATTTGGAGCTTAATAGCTCCTAAACTAAGAGATATCGACTTACGGTTTTCAGCAAAGGTTATATCGTCAGTTAAATCAGCATTTATCGTAACTTCATTTTTGCGATTTTGAAATAAGCACATATTTGGAATCAGCGTAATTTTGTTTATTAAACGCACTTGTGAAAAAGAAACTTTTATAAGCCCAATAAAAATTATTTTAAACAAAAATTATCGTAAGTGCCCTTAGTTAAGAAAAAATTATCAGAATTTGTCTTAAATTCCATTTTTGAGGAAGTCACGGCAAATTTCCATACAAAATTTTCAATAATCAGCATTTGCCGTAACTTCTTTTGCTGACTTGCATGGCTTGTAATTTGCAGCAAAATTGCAATATTTCTCAATAAAACGTTTATAAACTCTTCCAAATATCGAAAGACAGTGCGAATAATGTTACATGAAATTATTTTAATTCAATATTTGCGAGAAAAAAGTGAGAAAAATCCCTACCCATCTGTCATTAATTCAAAAGAAAACAAGCTGCATGGCGCACAAAATTTATTCAATTAAACTTATGAAATAAAAGCTTTTAGGGATAGGGACAACAGTATTATTGTCTAATTTAGACAAATAAAGGCGTTTATTATCACTAAAATAATTTCAAATTGAAAATTTTACAAAATTGTCGTAATTTCCAGAATCTCCATACATTGGAAGGTACGGCTTTATAAACGATGGAAGTTAAGATAAAATACTATTGTGTTTCCTCTAACATATTTCTCAATATTGCAGCTTTTAAATAATTTTATAAAGATTTTCTCGAGTTAACTTACAGTTTATTAGTGCTACTTTTATTATTTTGACTCAAAAGTATCGCATTCGGGGCTCATTTTTAAGAAAAATAATATTGAACTGAAAATTTCGTCTCCTGAAAAGTTGTCAAAAGGAAGTTACGACAAATGCTGATTTAACTGACGAATATATCGGGTGAAAATTTCAACTTGGTGCATTGACCCCCCACCCCCCACCCCTCCTTCCGCCATTTTGAATACCCCCATTTTTTGTTTTCTCAATAGCTCCGCTCCTATGGCATCCATCGGACTCAAATTTAATATGGTATATCTGGGTCTTAGGACTTTCGATCAATACCAAACTTAAGATCCCCTGACCCCTCTGACCCGAGCTATAAGGGTCAAAAAAATCTTAAAATGGCCATAACTCCGGTTCTAATTGTCCGAATTTAAAAAAATGAGGGCGTTTTGGAAAGCTCTCCTGAAATGCCACTTCACCTTCTAACATCACAAGTTCATAAAACTACCACTAGGGGCGCTATTTTAAAAAAGAATATTTTTCAATTTTCTAAGTTAAATAACTCAAAAATTCTTTTATGCATCAGGCTAAAATTGTAATATGTTGTAGCCGCTGACTATACCTATCAAACAAAAAAAAAACACATAGGATGATCGATAACCCCTGACCTGAGCTAAAATGGGTCAAAGTTCGAAAATTGATCGGCCTCTATCTTCGGTTCTAATTAATATTTTGAGCTAATTTTGGGTTTTTGGTTTCGTCTCGATGAGAACTTTCAGACGAAAGTTCAAAAAGTCACCACAGATGGCGCTGCGATAGCGTCAAAATTCATCAATATTCAAACTCATTTTTCTCAAAAACGACATTGTGCAAGTTAATCAAATTTCAGAGCGTTGTAGTCCAGTCTAGGACGTTTCCAACATAGGGCATAAGTGCGCTGTGGTTATAACAGAACCGGAGATATGAGGGGTCAAAGTTCACGAAATTCAAAAAATCATATCTCCGGTTCTATGTGACCGATTTTGATGAGTGAGGACTTAAACGAAAGATCTCGCCAAATGCTACAACTTTATAAAATATTTGAACTTCGTGGGACCAACACCAGGGGCACTACAGTCAAAAAACCAATTTCAATATCACATAACCTCAATTATCTCGACTATCGCTGAACCGATTTTGATGATTACTTCGACATAATTGTAGAGGACATATGTGTCTACATTTCGTCCATACATCATTTTCCGCTCAGACTACGCTATCTGTCCGATTTTGCCGTTTAAGTGTGAAAAAATTGACTTTTCCCATAATAACGCTTTGATACCAATATGATTCCAATTTGACTGCTTCTACTCGACCAAGACACTTAAAATAGACTTTTAAATGGAAAGTTTCATAAAATACAACAATTCTTTGATATAGTTGAAGTTCAAAAAATAAACACTTGGGGCGCTCTGGTCGAAAAAACGAGTTTAGAAACAAACAACCTCGATTATCTCGGCTTCTGATTAATCGATGAGATTGAGTTCTACGGCAAAATTATAGAGAACATTATGGTCTACATTTCACCCATATATCACTTTTATGCCACTCCATCCAAATCCTTGATATTTTGGTTTAAACACAAAATTTGTATAATTTCACGAATTTGATTTAATATAACTGAATCGCGTCCCACAACTTGATCTCTAAATCGAATTTGCATACATTCCGAGTTAGCTCACGTTAAGAATCTCACCTACTTAAGCCGGTTAGGATTATCTGTCCCTTTTTCTCATGCTCCCTTAATGAATTTTATCAAGTTTTTTTCAGAAAATATATGACAAAATGTATCTCCATTATGTTAGATTGATTAAAGGAATATAGGAAAAATGGACTCTTTCAAGTCAGAATATGTGCGAAGCCTGAAAGACTTTCCCTAGATTGATAAATGGTCAGTGAATAACAACTTTTCAATGTCTAATAATGCATTTTCCCATCAAGAAAATAGTGATATATTACATCTCATAGCTCTATAACTTTCAAAGTAATTTCTGGACAATTTTACGTTTTATACTGACCAAAATTGAATATTTTACTAACCATAAAAGTTTTACCTAATATATTGCTCTTCCTTTGTGGAGTTCGAGCAGTTCGAGCAATGAAATGAGGTTTGAGACATCATGATTGACGTTGTATAAGTGTGAAGAAGACAGATGTAACATAACATATTATAATATCATTTAACAACTTCGATTTAAGAGCGATATGTTCCTATATAACATGAAAACATTAAATCAAATTTTAACGGTTCAATATTGTCAGACTAACCAAATTTACTGTAAATTTACTTTCTTCTTTTGAAATGAAACAAAGTGTGATTAAACAATACTGTTTTCAGGCACAATTGCATCTGAAAGAGTATTGAATAGCAATAAAAAAAAGTATATATCTTTCATATTGAATCACACCAAACCTTAAGAAGAAGTATTTGTATATAAATATTTTGTCATTGTTGGAAGAAACTGTCGAAATTAGCACCAATTTGACTTTTATTGTTAACATTTTCTCCCATTTTACACACTCTCTTCCTCAATTGCATAACAAAATCTCATTGAATGACCGAGGAAAACCGCACAGACTCAGGGCATACATATATGGTATTAGATAGCAAAAAGCGTCCGGAAGAGGAAAAAGTGTGGTGTTAAATTGAAGCAAATTGGCGGCTGTTTTCTCTCCTTTGTCGCCATTGTTTCTTATGTAGAAATTTATGCTAATACAGTAAAATGTATAGAAAATAAATGAAAAAAAAACTGAACCTGTTTTTAGTTGAATAGAAGTAGAACTTGGTGTCAATCTCTTCCGGGGACGATGGAAGCATGTCCAAGTATCCAAATGGACCTGAATCCTCGAAGCAACCTAAATCACCATAACAGACGCGTTTCTCTTCGCGTTTTCGTCTGAAAAGATAAACAAAAAATTATGTAGGTTTTGCGGTAAGTTCAAAGAGTTCAAGGTCGTAACATTAGCTTCAATTTATGCCAAGTATATTGAACGGAAAGTAATCACCAGGGGGCAATTTTTGGATGTGAGATCTTGCAGATCTCACCGAGTTGTACATATTGTGTACATTCATCGTCTAGTGAATGCGATAATTGTTTTTGCTCTTTGGCAGTACCAAAGATAGTAATCATAATGTTGATGGTCAAGATCATGAGTCAAAAGCATAAAAAAAGATATAGAAGTTCCAATCATTGTACCTTAAAAAAAATTACTTTCGAGATACTTGATGAATATTACGTTGTTTAATGATTGGGAAGGGTGAGGAATTCATAAAAAATGTTTCGAATTTTGCATTTTTCCCTACATCTTAAAAGAAGACTGGCAAAAAGCGTAATGTTTCCAAAAAAGTACCAAAGTACAATAAAATTTTTAACTTCACAAATTAATTTTTTCCAAAATTTTTAATTTACTTAAATTTCTAGTATTGTATTGTATTCTATTTGTATTGAAACAACATTATTGCAATTACTTTTGTTCTGAATCATTCATAAAAATAACAAATTATTGAATATAGGGTAAATTTTAAAACCATACAATGCTGCTTGATTAAATTCTAATCTAAACCCATAAAAGGCAGTTTTACACGATTTCACGGGGGATTCTATGAATGTCCATTAATAGAGTATTCACATTAAAGTGTTTAAAATACTCGTTCTTAAAATTCTTAAAATTCCTAAAATTTAACAAACTTGGACTTTTGAGATTGAAATCTTTCTAAATCTTTTGAAGAAAAAATAGTGTTTTAATTACATTTACACTCAGAAAAAGAGTAAAACTTTCACAAATCGATGTCATCGATGTTAAATTAACTCTTTTTCATTGTGATTTTTAATTAATTATATTTTAGAGTTAATTTTACTTCTATGTAGATGTAATATTCAGAAGCGTTGTTTCTACTTTCTTGTCATAAACTTTATGTGACGAAAAAGTTATAATAACTCGTTTTAAGAGTTGAATTAATAAAATAATAAAATTTAAATTTTGGATTTAAAAATACCCTTTTGAAATTCTAAAATGGTTAAATTTTGCAATTATGTCATTTCTTTTTTTTAATTATATCCCTTAAATTTCTTTTTTTTTTATTTCGAGATCTCCATGTTCCGAGATACTCGCATATGGTACACTGCATCTATCTTCGTCAAACATTGTTAGGTATATTTCTAATTGATGTTCCATATGAACTTTGCCAAACGAAAATAATTGTGACTGAAATAAATTCTTAAACCGAAAGCTTTTTTAAAATATATAACTTCGGTCGATATGAAATTTTACACCGAGAAAGAGTATTGAGTATATCGATATCCGTCGAGTTAATTCAACTCGCACGTAAAGTTGTTTCAACTGTGCCTTACTAAAATTTACAACGAAAAAGAGTAATAATTACATCGGAAGACTTCATGTCGCTATCTCAAACAGTATGATCTCTAAGTCTTCTTAGTACTAGGTGTTGGCGGACGGATTGCCACATGGGCTGATAGACGAATAAATGAATAGACAAATGGATGAACAAACTCTGTGACATCAGTTCTTAAATGAGACGCTCAGAGCAGAAGTGGACTGTTTTGATAGAGGAATGCATACAAAGGAGACCACTTCTACTTTGAGCGTCTCAAATATAGTTCATTAAAAAAAAAGAGGAAATACTGCTTTGTGGGAAAAGTTCTAAAAACAATAAGCTTTGGTTATTTTGTTCTTATGCACGATATTTTCATTTTAACTGCGCAGATTGTAAGAAAAGTCGAAGAAAAGCTTCCGCATGCTTCTACTATATGTTCACATAAGTCATTCTCTGGTAAATTGTGGCAACTTTCTCTGATCAGGTGCAAATAGTAGACAAGAGAAAAGCGCACTCTCGAGAGAACAACTTGTTCTCCTCCTCCCCACTAAGACTTCAGAGAGAAAGAGATCCACTCTTGAAGTCATCAAGTGAAAGATCAAATAAATGAATAATTTATGATTAGTTGGCAAAAAAATATTAAGATTTTACTTCTGACCTGTATGTCATCATTTTCATTTGTTCAAGACAAAAAAACTCATGGGCATTTCTCTAAACATCCCATCATTATTCATTTTGCCGTGTACTTTTCAGGGGAACACAGATGGCATATGGCATTTAAGGTGTTGAAGTCATTGAGAAAGGCGACAATTAACTATCTCTTTGACTCACATTTTCACGATTTTGACCCATATTCCCCATTGCGTTTTTGCCCCAAAGCAAGAATGATTCAGTTTAGAGATGGTTTGGATTTGAACATGAAACGAAATAAAAGGGGAAAATACAAGAAAGAGGACTTTCATCATAAATATTAAAATATTTACAGAGAGGTGTGTTAATTGAATTTTATGAGATTTTCCTCAATTAAAGTTAATTGAACACTGCACCATGATTTTCTTTATTGCACCTTCTATTTTTCAACTTTTACTATCAATGTTTTCTCCAGAAATCCACTTTATTTTATCTTTACAAATTAATACAGTAAAATTGACATTTCTTGACATCAATTAGACATACAAATAGATTTTTTCTATATAAATACCTTTTTATTTTCCATATGTAAGATAACTCAAATTTGACACAAAACTACTTAGATGTATTGGCTCTAGATTCGTGGAAACATTAGTCCTAGAATTTAACGCTGGACTACTTAAAAAACTGATTTTTATTAACAATGCAAAAATAACCACTTCGTCACCACTTTTCACCGCTTTTCGCCAGTTTTGTAACCACTTCTCGCCACCCACTTGAAAAGTCCAAACTCGATTATTCTAAGCAATGTCATAAAAAGAATATATTCAGCATTTCTTTTTCCTCATGATCACCTTATTATTACTCACTGTAAACGATTTTCCTTCACTTTTATTTGAGAAATCAAATTACAGGTCTACAGTAGACTCTCACTCAATCGGGTCTTTTTCAATTGGGCGAAAAATTTTGTTGACAATTTTCACGTTTTATTATAAAGCTAATTTGCTCAAATTCGCAGCAGTTCTTCCTATTTTATCGTGATTCTTTATAATTGAACGCTTTTTGTGGAATATACAAAGGCTTTGACGCCCGAATCTATCGATAAACCGGATGACATTTCGCCCCAAATGCCCATTTGAGAGAGAGTCTACTGTGTATTGCAGAAAGTAAACAATGCAGATTTGACAACTGAGAATCTACGAAGTGAAGTTAGCGTCACCTATTAAAAATAGATGGCGACAGGTGGTAAAATCAATAGCAGAAAATAACCACTTTTCGCCATGCCTCATTTTTATATAAAAATAATATAAAATGAAATATTAATTAACTAAATACAAATTTTATTTATTCCACAAGTGAAATTAAATATTCAATAGACAAATTATTTATCCAAGAAGGTATTTTTTGCTTGATGGAAATTTGATGACAGTTAGTATATTTGGTAAGAAATATTGGATTCGATGCACTTGCTTAAAATATTACTCTAAAAAATGCTCAAAATTATAAATCAAAAAGAATAATTATTATTATTTTTCGACTCTATACGTAGCAGCAGTAAAAATACAAAGAACTTTGCGGCTGATTTATTTCACAAATCACGAAAAATAGCGATTTCAATATAAGTGGCGAAAAGTGGGGCACTGCACAGTGGGGCCGTGACGGCCAAAACCTATTTTTTTCGATATTTTTAATCGGTCCAAAAGTATTTTTATTTGATTTGGCACTAATTGAAGATCATTTTCCCAAATTTTCACTAAGATCGGTTGGAAATTGTGGCCTATAGAGATTCTTAAAGTCACCACTTTCATGAATTTTTTCGTCATTTTTGACTCCCTGGAGATGTATGCATACACCGAAAATGATACAGATAATTGTATCTTCCTATAGGACTTATGCCATTTAGCATGTCTTTTTATATAGAAGAAAGACTCCCAAATGCAATAGTCATAATTTAAATTATCCTCGTAGTCCTCCTCTAGGACATTCTTTAATTTAGTCTTAACATTAGCCAAAAAAAACGTAATTCTCGGGATTCATCAAAGGTTCTACTTATGAAGCCGCAGAATGCCGGTATTCTGAATAGCATAGTTTGTCTCTAAATTTAATCTACTTTAAGGAGATACTAAGCTCATTTTGCGATTTTTTGCGATAAGGACCTTCCCAAGCAATTTTCTGAGACCATGCACACCTAAAGAACACTTTTTTCACGTAAATCAGTAGTCTTATTTTTTTATGCATTTTACAGATTTGCCTTCTTTTGTAAAAACACATCTAATTTATATATACATACATATATATATACATATATATATATACATATATACATATATACATATATATATGGATATAGCTATGGACACGAATGAATTCGTTGAAACTATTTGAGTCCAAAAAAATCTATTAAAATGGGAAATTCACGAGAGAATTAATATATTATTTGATGTTTGTAATAAAGCTACACTACTAGAATAATTCATTTAATTAACCTGTAAATGTAAATACTATTAAGGATTAATGAAAATCGAACATTTTTTATATTTATTTTATTTGAATTTTCATTTTATTTTAGTTCAAAATTTTATGAAGTTCTACAAATAAGAAATATAAAATTAAATCTGATGAGCAGAATATCATATTTAATTATTACTCAATTTAATTTAATTTAATTATTACTAAAGAGTTCTTTTTAATTTAATTATTACTAAAGAGTTCTTTATGAATTTCCAAGTAAGATAGCTAAAGTTTCTTTGTTTTTTCAAGAAATCTATGAGCCTATGCGTTGGTATTCTTCTTCTGTTACAATTTTTCCTTTTTTTCGTGTAGGTATGTCATAATACGATTCACTTTCGAATTAGAAAAACTTAGGAAAAATCCCTTAACCTCCGAAAAATCACTAAAAACTTATTAATATATCTCAATACACTTAATAGACTACAATTCTAGCTGAACTTTTTTATAAGGAAAAGATATTTGTGGAACTATAAATCTCAAAATGAAATTTTTTTTCCTGTTCACAACATAAAATGATTTTACAAATTTATAGAATTCTTCACAGAAAAATATGAGAAAAAATAATATAAAAATGCCTCAATTAACACTTTAAAAAATGAAAGAAACTTCAAGAAACTAAATTTTATTGGAAGCTAAATTTAAGAGATACTCTTTATTTCTCTACTTTTTTCCGTAATAACCTTTTTCGAGTTGTTTCGAGACATTTTTAGTATTTCAATTGAATTTATTAATTTATTAATGGTATAAGAATAGAAAAAAGAATTCTAATTGATTGAAGAAATAAAATTATTTTTTACTAAAACAATTAAATTGTTAATATCCGAATTTTATCATAATATTGCTATATCTTTAGATACACAATTTTTTATGTTAAAAATATAACGTTGGTTATTGGTATAAAAAAGACCATTTATCTTCGAAAATACTGTAAAACCATACAATGTTAGTTCAACAGTAAAGAAATGATTACATTATTGGAGTTATTGGAGACACCACAGAAGTTTATAGTGTAAATAAAATTACTATTGATACTATTGGAGATTAACACTACTTTATAATTATATATTAATTAACCTAATATTATAGGTATATTAATATACCTCGCGAGTTTTTCTTCGCTATTTTCTTCAGTGCATATGGCAAAAATGACCTATCTACTATCTAGAGAGAGTCGTCAATCAGAGCAAATGACACTCAAATCATCCAATTTCTTCTCAGGAGAGACTAGAAAAAATTCCTGCAGTTAACGAGAGATCTCCAGTTCGATTCTGGGTAGAACAGGAATTTTTTCCTGAGAAGAAATTGGATGATTTGAGTGTCATTTGCTCTGATTGACGACTCTCGTAATAAATTCTCACTATTTACTATCTATTTCAAATTTTCAACTAATAATCTAAAAATTGCTACTAAATCGCAATAGGTTTAGAAAATTATTTAATGCTCTTAAGTCATTTTTTTGTTTCTTGAGGTGTATTCTTCAACAGTTGATAAAGTGGTTTGTTTTATGTGATTCTTTGAAGTGTTTTCAATGAATATGGAGACAAAAGGTAAAGGTAATGTTTATCCTTTTATAGCCTTCTCTTAACAAATTTCCTTTCACTGTGAAAAAATAGACTTTGAATTGAAGATTGAGGATATTTTTGAGGCTGTCGCGAGCATCCCATTCAAGAACAAGAAGTATGAAATTGAAAAATTTGTGAGCACCATGTTAAATGGAGAATTAAAGGATGATAATAAGAAGCTAGTGGGACGTTTGTGGAAGCAATTTGAGAGGAGGTGGGCTGCCGCTCACAGGCACCCGGAAATTTTTAAGAGGGACAACGCCGTTTGGTTGCAATCAACTATAAAGTTCTGTTCTTCAGAGGAGATTGACAGTAATGTCGTCGACAAAGGTAAAAAAAATTATTGCATATAGTACTTTATAAAATTATTTTGTAGTTTCCTGACCTGACTCAAAATGCTACAATTTTAATTGCTCGAACTCGACGAGAAAGCAGTTTTTGTTATCCGATTTTTTTCAACCCTTAACTATTCTGGCTTCATTTATATTTAAGGCTAATATTTCTTAAAAAATACTTTCTAATTGATAGATTTTCAATTTTAGGCTGTTGTTATAATAATATATAGACAAATTTAAATCGATATTAAACTGATATGCACCAAATAAATTTTCGAAAAAGAATATTAGACAGAGAAAAGAAATGTCCAATCGTCTTGAAATTGTATTGCCTAAATTTAAAGACAGAGCAGTTTAGGGGAGTCTAAGGTAAAATTTGTCAAAATGCATGAGCACACAGAAAACTTAATCGATTTATAATAAGCATATTCTTATAAGATTATTCCAAATATTTCTGAATATTTTTCTGAAAACTATTTTTCTATATTTTGAAAAAATATGGTTTTTAAGTCATTTTCTAAAAAGTAAATTTTGTAGAAATTTTTCAAAACTTCTTGAAAAAATTTTGTCAGATATTGGATAATTTGTAATATACTGCTCTCACAAATGAAAAAAACCAAACTGACATATTCTAATAGGACGATTACTCCTCTAAAACTTTGTCGAAGGACATTTTTTCCAACAAGAAATAGGCTTTAGTTAAGTATATCAATATTGAGTTTTTCTATATGGAATACATTCCAATAATAAGACTGAAGATTTCAATTTTTTCCTATATTCCTTACTTGAATAACTTATAAATCGTAAGATTAAGAAGGTTATTGGTAAAAATTTAAAGCCTGCGTCTCTCCTATTTTGGAAAGTATCGAGTTGTTTTTTAATTTTAAATTTGATAAATTTTGTCACTATCTCTCCTATATTTCAACTTGTCACCATTTTGAAGCCTAAACCTAAAGGGAAATCGATTTCAGGTCTTTAATGACCCTATCTAAAAGAAAAGGGACAGATAATCCTAACCGGCTTATGTAGGTGAGATTCTTAACGTGAGCTAACTCGGAGTGCATGCAAATTCGATTTGATGCTGAAGATAGGGGACGCCATTCAGTTATCTTGAATCAAATTCGTGAAATTATACAAATTTTGTATTTAAACCAAAATATCAAGGATTTGGATGAACTGACAGAAAAGTGTTATATGGGTGAAATGTAGACCAGAATGTTCTCTATAATTTTGCCGTAGAACTTGAACTCATCGATTACTCAGAAACCAAGATAAGCGAGATTTTTTGTTTCTTAACTCGTTTTTTCATCCAGAGTGCCCCAAGTGTTCATTTGCTGAACTTCAACTATATCAAAGAATTGTTGTATTTTGTGGGACTTTCCATTTAAACCCCTATTTTAAGTGTCTCGGTGGAGTAGAGGCAGTCAAATTGGCATCTGAGTGATTTCAATTTCAAAGCGTTATTATGGGAAAAATCAATTTTTTCACACTTAAACGGCAAAATCGGAGTGATAGCGTAGTCTGAGCGGAAAATGATGTATGGATGAAATGTAGAGACAAATGTGCTCTACAATTATGTCGAAGTAATAATCAAAATCGGTTCAGCGACAGTCGAGATAATTGAGGTTATGTGATATTGAAATTGGTTTTTCGACTGTGGCGCCCCTGGTGTTGGTCCCACGAAGTTCAAATATTCTAGAAAGTTGTAGCATTTGGTGAGATCTTTCGTTTAAGCCCTTATTCATCAAAATCGGTCACATAGAACCGGAGATATGATTTTTTGAATTTCGTGAACTTTGACCCCTCATATCTCCGGTTCTATTGAAACCACAGCGCACATTTGCACCATTTTGGAAACGTCCTAGACTGGACTACAACATACTAAAATTTCATTAACTTGCACAATGCCGTTTTTGGGAAAAATGTCTTTGAATTTCGATGAATTTTGACGCTATCACAGCGCCATCTGTGGTGACTTTTTGAACTTCCATCTGAAAGTGCTCATCGATACGAAACCAAAAAGGTAAAATTTAGGTCGCTATGTTAATTAGAACCGGAGATAGAGGCCGGTCAATGTTCGAACTTTGACCCCTTATAGCTCGGGTCAGGGGTTTTAGATCGACTTAAGGTTTATTTTGTTTGATAGGTATAATCAACGGCTACAACATACTAAAATTTCAGCCCGATGCACAATGGAATTTTTGAGTTATTTAACTTTTAAGATTTAAAAATTTTCTTTTTAATACTAGCGCCCCTAGCCGTGGTTTTATGAACTTGCGATGTTAGAAGGGGAAGTGGCATTTCACGAGAGCTTTCCAAAAAGCCCTCACTTTTTAAATTCTGACAATTAGAACCGGAGTTATGGCCATTTTAAGACATTTTTTTTGGACCCTTATAGCTCGGGTCAGGGGGGTCGGGGCACCTTAAGTTTGGTATTGATGGAAAGCTCTAAGGCCCAGCTATAACATACTAAAACTTGAGCCCGCTCGATGCCATAGGGGCGGAGCTATTGAGAAAACAAAAAAAGGGGGGTCTTCAAAATGGCGGAAGGAGGGGTGGGGGGTCAATGCACCAAGTTGCAATTTTCACCCGATATATAACCTTTGCCGAAAACCGCAAGTCGATATCTTTTTTAGTTTAGGAGCTATTAAGCTCCAAAGAGCGGCCGGCCGGCCGGCCGGCCGGGAACGTAACTTAGCCACATATATATTCGGAATCAGGAAGTGGCGAAACACATTTTGGCCAAATTTGAGGTCGATCGGACGACATGAAATTTTGTTAGGATTATAGTAGGTGAGATTGTTAAGAATCTCACCTAATATTATTATCTCGAATTATATTTTTGCATTATGTCTTAAAAATATTTAAGCTCAAAAATGACGATTTTTTTAAAATTCTCAAATTCATAATTGATTTTATTTATTTTTTATACTTCTAATTTTTTTTAAGCAAAACCGTTTCGGAAAAAGAAACTACAAGCCTCACACGTAATATTTTTCATTAAAGTCAAAATTATTATTGATTAGTATTGTTATATAAATGATTTAAATTTTTGGGCTATTTTTGTGCTTATCGCTCGTAGGTGCAAAAAATACACCGATTCAGACTCTATTGGACATTCCTAGGTTAGATGTAAGACTTATCATTGATTATGTACACCAGTTTCATTTTTATTGTTGATTTTAGGTCCGTAAAAAGTGTCTCGTCCTTAAAGGGTTAAAGTCTTCGATGTTCGATCAAGGGTTTGTAAACCTACTCGGCACTACTTTGCTTCCATCTCTGTATCTTAGAAAGTACTTCGAATTGGGTTTTAAAATTCTTCTTCGTATATTCTTACAGATTAGTTTATCTATCAATTTAAGCAAACCGATTTTTTCAGTCTTTTGACCCATATAAAATTCAAACGGTAAGAGATATCAACTTCCGGTCTTCGGTGACTCCACCTCAAATGACATTATCTCAAAAGTATTTTTTTTTGTTTTTACCCTCTCCCGTTTCATGCGCTCCCTCTCCCCCAAATTTAACCCTACAATGCAGGGAACATCTTTACTTAATAAAAATGTATAAATATTTATAATTCTGTAGGAGGCCGGCCATCAGTGCCATTTGAAGAATCCTCCCTCCGAAGCAAAAGGAGGAAAACACAAGAGTTGAGAATAAACTACAGTTCAGAAGAATTGCAGTTCTCAGCAAATATGCGTGCACGAGTAGAGGGGAAATTGACAAAACAGTCGGGGTTTGAGGCCAGGCCACTCTCTAAAAGTGAGGCCTTGGCCAGATATGTAGAAGCGAAGATGACGAGGCACTCTTACAACATCTTTTACGAACCTGCCAAGTCGATCTATCCACCATACAAAAAAATTCAAGAAGCTAAAAAGCTGTGCTATCTTCCACAAAGCAGCAGTAGTGTTTCGGAGACCGAGTGTCTCTTGGACTTACAAATGCTATTGGATCACACTGCCAGAAGAATTGTGGAAGTTAGTGATATAAGTGGACTAGGCCAACACGACCTCCAATTATTTTGGAAGTGGGGATGCGATGGAGCAACAGGAATGAGTGAATACAAGCAGAAGTTTTTAGATCCAACTTCAAGCGACTCCGCAATATTCATGACCTCTGCTGTACCGTTAAAGATGTCAGCGTGCAGTGATGGCCCAGAGATCTGGCAGAACCCCCTGCCTGCGTCCCCAAAGTGGTGTCGACCTATACGCATCCAGTATGTCAAAGAAAATTCAACGGTGGTCCAACAAGAGTATGAGCGAATGATGGTGGCAATAGAAAACTTACAGCCAACTTCACTTGATGCTCAAAATTTTCACATCACTATTAAGCATCGGATGATGTTTACAATGGCTGATGTGAAAGTTTTGAACATAATAACATCTACTCCGTCCAATAAACACTGCTATGTGTGTGGGGCCAGTACGGCTCAATTCCACAAGTTCAGGGACATCCAAAACCTCACCCCGATTGATTCACATTTGAACTTTGGCCTTAGTCCACTTCACTGCTGGATACGAACATTCGAAGCCATTTTACATGTCGCCTACAGGCTCTCCTTTAAAAAATACTTCAAAAGACATCATGAGGATGAGTTTAAAGCAACAAAACTTCGCATCCAGCAGGAATTTTTTGAACAGTTGGGGCTGCATGTGGATAAGCCAAGACCAGGATCGGCCAATTCTAATGATGGAAATACCGCTAGGCGGTTCTTTGCTAATCCACAGGTAAAAAGTAAGCATAATACTTGTGAGATTTCATTAATGATCTTCCGTTTCAAATACCGCATGTACAGCATCACCTTTATGCTGATGATCTTCAGATTTATTATTCTGGTGATCCTCAAGCTCCTGCTTCAGCTTTTGCTCCTATTAATAACAGTTTGTCCTTGGTAAATAACTAGGCTGTTGCTAATTGATTGGTTCTTAATCCCAAAAAGTTCCTCTTCCTGTTAATTGGAAACAGACAAACTAAGCCCTCCCCCAGCCCTGTTTTACTCTCCGACGAGCCTATTCCTGTATTAAATCATACTCGTAATCTTGATGTCATTTTTAAGGACACTGTTACTTGGCATGATCATGTCTCAGAAATTTGCCGCAAGTTTAATTTCGCTCCTTACACCCTTCGTAGAGTCGCTTTTCTCTTGGTCCACTATCCGCTATTCAGATATTCGCTTGCTCTTGGTCCGCTCCCTTCTTGTGCCACACTTCCTCTATGCTTCAGGGCTTTTCTATTTCTGTGATACTGACTCAAATCAATTTTGTCGTTTTAGTGTAAAAACAATGATTTTTTCAATCCAAATCCTTGATATTTTGGTTTAAATACGAAATTTCTAAAATTTTACGAAAACTTGATTCAAGATCACTGAATGGCGTCCCCTATCTTCAGCTCTAAATCGAATTTGTAAGCATTCCGAGTTAGCTCACGTTAAGAATCTCACCACATAAGCCGGTTAGGATTATCACTCGCTTTCTATTTTCTTGTTTCATTACAGTAAACTCTCGCCGATTCGGCTCTTGTAAAATCAGAATACTTTTTAATTCGGGCAGTAGTTAAAATTTAAAAAATGCTTATCGACATTTATCAAGTTTTCGAATGAAGCAAATTCACTTAAATTTGCCATGTTTTGTCTCAGTTATGATGTGATTTTGCATTATTAAGTGGTTTTCATGAAATTTACTATGAATATGAGTACGGAAACATAATATGAGTTTGCAGAAGAACAAAAAAACGTTGCATTTCATACAATTTGACGCCCAAATTTCTCTTTAATTCGGGTGACAGTTCAGTCCCAAATACTAGAATTTGAGGGAGTCTACTGTTTTTTAAACAAGTGAATTATTGACATTGAAGACCTGTTGTAGTTTCAAAACTCTTGTATTAATCTTATATCTTAAATCGACAATCTGGTAGATTGTTGGAGAATAATATAAAAAATATATTTTTTAAATAAATAAATCATCTGTAGAAGTATTTTTCACATTCATGTTTAAAACACCAATCCTCAGGTTTCTTCTGAGATCACTGGCATCAAAGTAGAGCTCATTACACGATTGCGGAATTTGCTCTTGGCAATATCCAGTGGGAAACTTCTGGACCCAGGAAAATTCGAAAGATATGCCATGAAAACCGCAGAAATATATGTGAAAGAGTATGGATGGTATAAAATGCCTCCTACTCTTCACAAAGTCCTGTTTCATGGACACCAGGTTATTGCGAAGAGCCAATTTCCTATCGGGCATTTGTCTGAAGAACCGCAGGAAGCTCTCAACAAAGAAGTGTACCGGATTAGAAGAAATAATACTCGCAAATATTCGAGGTATATGAATAAAATCATTTTAATCCAATAGTAAAAAATATGTTTATATTTGTTAGTTTATTTTTATAATATTAATGTAGTTGTAAAGTTATAAAAAAATATAGTTAAGAAAAACGCATGGTCTATAAAAAGCACATGGTTACTCAAAATTGATTTTTTTTGTAATATTCCATTAAACAAAGAGATCCTTAGTTTATACTATTTAAGATTCAACGTAGTATTCTCCAGTTGTAGTTATCCTCAATGATTTCATTTTCGATCCTGATTCATTTATAAAGTCAAAACTCACACTTTTCACTTTTTACGATTTACTTTTGATAGTAGTGAGAAAAAGACATTTTTTAGAGACTAGCATCCAACTATAAAAGATAAATTAATAGGAAGGATCATTATGTAGCCGAAAAATTATGAAGCATACATAGAGCCTTCAATCTTAGAACGTTTCGCCAATAATTAAACAATTAATAGTATATTTAACCCTCTAATGATTAAGAGTCACTGCAGGGTAGCATCACAAAAATTACATTTACAACGACAATAAAGTTTTTATTTATTTAAAAGTGCAATAATATTCTCGGTAATAGTCTTCCTAACATCTTCTGAAGGTTTGAACTCATTTTGACTCTTCGTTTTGTTGCTATTCCCAGTTTTGTGTGACAAGTCAGAGAAAAAGAGGGAAAATTTTTTTGTGCAGAAAATCTCATTTCTAAATTCAAAAAAAATAAAGATTTAAAGTAATCTGACTAAAATAAGTTAATTTTTTACTGAAAGATATGTCATTCTACTTTGTAAATTATAATTTAGGAAATTGAAAAAAATTAAAATGTGAATTTTAGAAATTTCTGAAAAACGAAAAAATGAACTTAGAAAAAAAAATAGAAGAATGAGGGCCGCAGAAAAAAAATTATTCGTTCACAAAGAAAATGAAGCATCAGCCATTTAAATTTTCACGGATCGACAAAATTTAAACTTGCTTTTATCACTACCTGACACCCATTTTTTGTATCATTGAAAATGTTTTATCATAAATAAATCAAATTCAAGTTTCTTTTTATTGATTAAGTTTCAAAAAATCGAAAAGTTGTGTCAAGCAGTACTAACTTTAAAAATTTTTATGTTTCTGTGATTCTCATCTTTTTAAAATTATATTTATTGCATAATAAAATACCATTTTATATTGTAGGACGGCCGCAAACCAGGATTTGATTAATGGTTTAATTGTTGGGTCAGATCCTGTAATCTCCCACTATCGCTATCACCAAATGGAGAAGAAAAAGACAGAAAATGTACTCCCAGAAGACGTGCAAGATTTAATAAGAACCTAAATCAAAAAATATATTGAAAAGGAAAATCAAAAATTAATTTCTTTGTTTTTAGTATTTATTCACTCTTTCACACACATGTGACGTAGAAAACTACCACACATGGATAAATGGTTTAATTGTACTATGGATATTCTAAAAGCAGACTCTTGAGGAGAAGAAACAGAACAAAAGAGGTGGCAATACGTTACAGCTTTGAATTTGAATTTGAATTTGAAGTTATTTATGCCCAACAAATACAAAGAACTTACATAGCGTAATTTTCAAACCCCATGACATAAAACCTTATAACGTGGGACTTTCACACATATTTTACACATTTTACTCCGGATTCCTTATTCACATATAAATTGTTTATAAACACCTTTTTAACGTCAAAATTAAAAAATGCACTTTTTGACGAAAATTGCTTCTAGTGTGTAGACGCCATAAGACTTCAACTTATGGCTAAAATCATCGTACTATAGTATTCGAGCATATAAAATAAAATATGTATTTCTTAGAGTTTTTATTTATATCTTCAAAGTGTTTTCAATTTTTACTGGATTACAATCGATTTGAACTGGTTCATAAATCACTCAAAAGATCCCACAAAATAGTTTTTGGAGTAATGTAATTGAATTTCGTATAAAAATTAGTTATCGGTTATGAACCGGTTCATTACCGGTTTAAAACCGATTGGAACCGGTTCAGTTTTGTCGGAAATTTCGAGACCTTTCCAACGACCCCAAACATGACTCCATTCGCTTGATAAATGCGCTTTCTAGATCCTTTATAACTTTTGACCTTGAAAATCCGTTATCAGGAATGATTCAACGGGATGTTCGTATATGGAGAAGATGTCCGCCTGTTTAATCTCTAAAACATATCCAAAAATGAAGACAATCACACTGCACGTTTTAGAGATATCATAAAAAACATAATTTTGGTGGGTGGGGGAGGGGTGGGGGTTAAATGAGGAGCATATTAATAATCCCAGAGTAGACTTATGGGGGGGGTGCCCGGAAGGTCCCAAATCTCTATCTCTAACCGTATGCCTTACAAAATATATTTTGTTGGTGTTTACTGGTTCTATGTAAGTTTACCCGCCTTTCCCCTATGATTTTTCAATTTTTGGTATCAGAATTGGAATCAGGGACCCCAAATTAGCTATATATGACCTTTTCACCACAGAGCTGGGGTTTTGGCCACTTTTTGTATGGAGCGGCCCCACTGTGCACTGGCGAGAAGTGGTGATTCCACCCTCTTAAGATTAATTTTACAAAAAGCAAAGAGGATAAACTACTTGTCGAAGTCCCAAACAACGCTTTTTAAAAGGAAGTAACAACAAACTTAAATTTATATTGAAAATATTTCACTTCAAACTTAGAACATTGGTGCTAATATGCTCATGTACCACTTCCCAAATTATGAGTACTTCCCCTAATTATTTTTACCGGTACAAATTAGATTTTAATAGATTTAAAAATCACACAAAGGTACATCCAGAATATTTTAAGGAATAGCTATTTCAACTGAATTTTGAAAAAAAAACACCGTTTTAAATTTACCCAAATTAGTTGAAATTTGAAATATACGCTTACTTGTCGAAATAATAATCGGCTGAAGACCCTAAGTCACTATCTCTAGCCGTTTAACCTTTACCTCTAGCCAGAAGTAAATAAATTATGCATTACTCTCTCTATGTTATTTGAGCAAAGAAGTCATCATATTTTTCTCACTATAATAATTGTTCATCTCAAATCATCTTTGATCTTAATTATGTCCATATCATTAAAACAACATTAAATCATAAGTTCAACCGGCAATTTGTTTATCCTCTGCAATGAAAGGTAAATTGCGGTCATATTACAGTATTGAGATAATCACCTTATGATAAGATTTACACTCTTAATGATTGCATAAAAACCGTGGTGTTAATGATAATTTGGTAGAATGCAAAGAAGTGCATATGATGCAAAAGAAAAGTCCAATTTATGTAACAATTAAATAAATTAACCATCATTCAATAATCCCTGCGATTGTCAATATTACTCAATGCAAACATTACATTTTTTTGCTGCTACAATTAAATAATTTCTCTTATCTCTTGCGCAATTTTCAAAGTTTACAGAGATGACAAATGTTATTTTTGGAAGATATTGCACACACAATGCTAGTTTTATTTATACCCAGTTTATATATTAGTTTAAAACTCATATTTAGTGGTATTCCAGGAAAATTTCAATCAATATCAAAATATACTCATTAATTGAGTTATTCAAAGTCACAAATAATATACAATCATTTTACTGCAGATCAAATAATACAATGTTTGTAGAAAGTGAGAAGAAAAATACCTCATCATGTTCGGAATGCAAAAATATTTGCAACTAAGTGAATGATTAAATTAATCAAGTATGAAATTAATCTGCACACTTGTAAGTATTGAGTATGAAGCTCTGAGAATTTATAGTCATCTAACAAAAGACTAGGTTCAGCATTGTGATTTTCAAAGCAAAAATTAAAATTCATGATAAAATAATTAAAAGGTATTGAAAAATGAGAAATGCTGAGAACTTTTCTAATTCAATGAATTTCAAGGATTTTATATTTTATTCTTGACATATTAATTGAATATGATATAGCTTGAATTAATAAAGAGCAATTCATATAAATGATCTCTTTTTTAGAAATACCTAAATATTTCATATTATTTCAATATTTCACATTATATAATATTTAAGCCTAGTGGCAAAACGGTTAGGGATATCAACTGGATATAATTTACATATTTCAACCCCAGAAGAACACAAAATTTGTGTATACCAATCGCTACTGACACATCTAGAAATATGCTTCATGAATATCCTCAAAAACTAATCCTACGATTCATTTCTAGATACATTTAAAATTATTTAGCAGTATATTTTGACTATACCCCAATAGTTCTTCTAATCTTTAATTAGCTTTGAATCACCAAAATCAGTCATAAGCCGGTATGATATCCAAAAGGGCAATGAAGGAAAATTCAGAAGGTGCTTTGCAAGGTGCTCAAAATCTTATGACTTCGAGCATTCCGTGAATTTTCTTACACCATTCATTGCTTGGAATACAATTAGTAAAGTGCATGAAGGTCTCGTCTTTCTCTTTCACGTCAGCTAAATCTAAACAAACGCAATAGGTTATTAAACAATTTTGACTGTGCAATTACTTTTCGTGCGTCTTTTAAATATTGCAAAATATAGCACTGTTTTTTCTTGTCTCGTTTGTTTTTTTTTGTCAATTGTTTTGTGTACATGACGGTATATTTATCCATAAACATTTAAAAAAAAATACTATTAGCTTATGCCCTTAGATACACTTACGACTTAAGCCGTGAGACGACCTAATGGAAAATGATAATGAAAAGTAGTTAAACTTCATGATAATGAAGTTTAACTGCTGAAGTTTAACTAATGAAGTAATAATCTCATCTACTATAATCCTCCCAAAATTTCATGTCGTCTGATCGAGCTCAAACTTTGCCAAAACGTGTTTTGACACTTCCTGATCACGAATATATGGATGGCTAAAAATCGTTCGTTGTTTTCCCCGTTTTCCCAATAGCTTCTCCCCTATGGCATCAATTGGGCTCAAATTTTAGTATGTTATAGTTGGGGCTTAGGGCTTTTGATCAATACCAAATTCAAGGTCCCCCCAACCTCCTGACCCGAGCTATAAGGGTCAAAAGAAAATTTCATAAAATGGCCATAACTCAGGTTCTAATTGTCAGAATTTAAAAAGTGAGGGCTTTTTGAAAAGCTCGCGCGAAATGTCACTTTCCCTTATAACATCGCATGTTCATAAAACTACCGCTAGGGGCGTTATTAATAAAAAGAAGGTGTTACATTTAAACTGTAAGATTTAGAAGCTTTCATATACAACTTCACACGGTCAGACACATGTGACCAACTTGGTGTGTGTGCTTTGTCAAGTGATTCAGAAATAATAAAGACACAAGAATTATCTAGATATCTCTTTCAATCGGCGCCAAGGATAAGATTAAGATTTCATACATTTCACAGGTGGAATATTTAACAGAAGGTTTGTCAATTTTCTAAGTTAAATAACTCAAAAATTCCTTTGTGCATCGGGCTGAAATTTTAGTATGTTGTAGGCGCTGATTATACCTCTCAAACAAAAAATACTTAATTTGATCCATAACCCCTCACCCGAGCTATAAGGGGTCAAAGTTCGAATATTGACTGGCCTACATATGCCGGTTAGGATTATCTGTCCTTTTCAAATATAATTATCTTAAGCCGGCTCTCGGCTAATCCTCAGATTTGTCAAGGCCCTTACGCTGCCCGGGTAACTTCATTTGGTCAGTTTATTAACGGATATCACCTAAGAACACTTAAAAATGCAAAAAGGCCATAACTTTATTATCCCGTAGGTAGGGTTTTTTTTGTTCTATATTTTGCCATGACATCTTGGAGTTCTTAAGTAATTTTCACTATAAAATAAAATATTGCTACATACAGAACCAAATAAGATATGATAAAAAGAATAATCTAGTCCTAGTGTATCATCCAGGCAAACTAATAGTAGATTGCAAACCTTTTTTGTGTTTTAAACAATTATCCTTCATGGTAGTGAGGCTAGTATTAGGGGAAGGTTTTCAGACTTCGCACACACTCTGACTCTGGCTATTCAAACACTTCATTTTTTTTCACAAGGCGATTTTAACGCTTTTATTCCACCCAAGAGAAGCTGATTTGGAAATATTTTAGACGTTTTAGAGAATTTTTGTGGAAATCATCATCTTAGCGTATAATTTAAGATCATAGAAAACGATGTGGAAATGGATTTATGATGGATTTTAAATATTAAGACTTTTGAAATCTTCCTAAGAACGTAAAAAAACTGAAGTTGCTTTCATCTCCAATTCCGCCCCCTCTTCCTAAAATTTTGACTACACCCTTAAAGAGCCTTTGCTTCCTGAATGATGAACACTCAATCTATAGATCATTCTAGGACAAGATGTAACACCCCCTCATTCATACTTTTGTTCTTGGTGTCCCAGGGGCTTCATTAACCATTTGCTAACTAGGCATTTGAACCCTTTGAATCCGTATTCGTCGCTCATATTGGCTTTGTCGTAAAGTTTCAAGTTTAAGCCTTTACTTCAGGAGAGCAAAGCATATGTTTCTGCTTATAGGGGGAAGTAGGGTTATTTTGAGTTGTGGGGCTACATTAATAATAATAATAATAATAATAATGCTGGCACAACATTCCATGAAGGAACTAGACCTTCCCGCAAGGGGATTTCTAGACACGTATTATTATTATTTCTTATACAAGGATGGAGTTGTCAGTCCCATGCCCCCATGGAATCAAGTGCAGTGAAACTCACTGGATGTAATTCGAACACCTTAAACGCCAGAAAAATTCCTGGTGACCTAACGGCGTTATCACACTTGCACATTAAAATTTTAATGTGATTCACATTAATTGTCGCTTGTGAGTGTCCAAATATGTTATTTGTGTCTTTGAGGCACTTAATATTTGGGATTTTTCTATTTATTGATAAAGAAGTGGACTTGGCGTGTAAAAATAAGTTTAAATTTACCTAAAGCATAAATATTTTTCACATTAAAAAATTAAAGAGAAAATCGCATTAAATTTTCGCATTAATGCTATAAATCAATTTATATCAAATTTTGCTGACCAAGTCTACCCTTTTATCAACAAATAGAATAAATTTTGAATATAAAATGATTCAAACACACAAATTACAAATTTGGACTCTCACCAGCGACAATTAATGTGAATCATATTAAAATTTTAATGTGCAAGTGTGATAACACAGTAAAGGGGATTCGAACCCAGAACACTTACATCATAGAGCGAGTGTACTACTTGACCCATTGAGTGCCCATTCTGGGTGTAGGAATGTAGTGTGGAGCAACATTGTTATACGATTTTTCGCAAATTTCTAAAGGAAACTGGGTTTTAAGTTGATGTAATTTGAATAGACAAAATAATTGTGTATTTAAATTAAATATGTAATTGTAAGGCCTAGCTTCATTTAGAAATAGACGAAAAAGTCGTATAACAATGTAGCCCTACATATCAAAGTAGCCCCACCTCCCCATAAACACCCAGTGCATGCATTGTAGTGGTTACGCTTTTACCACTTAATCTTGTTTTCGCATTTAGTCCTATACTTCTGGTATTCCTCTACGTTTTTCTTAGCAAATACGAGTAATCATATTTTTAAGGATAATTCAGGATACACTTTATGTAATTTATCTGTTCAAAATCACATTTCGAGTACAAATTTTATTAAAATCGCGCGCGGTTTTAACAGAACTGAGAGACTTCACTACTCAATTACCTACAAAAAAAAATTATTATAGAAGCTCTTAGCCAGAACTAAAGAGAGGAAATTTATTTGTGAAATACGCATATAAATTATGTCTGGGTTTGTTGAAGAGGAATAATTGAGCCATCAGTTTCGGCAAAACCTATTTGAATGTTGCATGAACCATCACACAAAAAAATTATTGCTAGTCAGTATTGCAAAATATTATGTTATTGAGGGATTTTACAAATTAAAACACCGAATTTTACACAAATTTTACTTTTACTGCAATGTGCAGCAATTAATTTAATGCGAAACAAGCTTTTATTTTAATTGTTAATTTTTATATATTTTCAATTTAATCGATTTTTTTTTCATTAGTTTTCGTAAGAGACTCACCGATGATGTTTATGATGGGATTTTATCCTCCATTCGTGCATTGATTGTTGCACAGCTTTTAAAATCTCAGAGTCATTCTTCTCATCGAGGGCTTCTTCTTCACTCGTTGGCCATCTAACACCATTTGCTGCAACACAAATATTTATCAATTTAGCAATCTCTATCATTTTTTTTTGCAAAATCAACTTCATCATTCAATGAATAGAAGAAAAAAATCATTATGCCTGATTTAACCAAAAAGAAAATTTCTAATCTTTGCACTCTAATGTGTTCCGAATTCGTGATACTATGAATTACACTTGAATTTAGCATAAATTTTCTGTATTATATTTTCTCTTGATCAGCAATGGAAAGCCACAATTAAGTATCTATATTTGAACTATACTGGAGAGACAATGAAAAAAGCGGAAAATGTGGCTAAGGAGAAAATTACAAATCTGCAAGACACAATTGAATTAAGCCATCAAAATTTTTTGCATTAATTAACCAGCAATTACATAAGGATGGAAAGGGTGTTCGATACAAAGAAAAAGCTGCAGAAAACCAGTGAGAGTATTCGATTGACCCAAAAACGTTAATCTAAAACCGTGTCAATCTGTCGCTATTGAAATTTAAAAAAAAATCGATAAATGTGATAACTATTAATTGTGAAAGATGATAAAACGCCTTCACAGCACTTTCAGTCATCAGTAAAATGCATTTCTTATGTATATCTTTCAAAGTTGTAAAAAAAAACTTTCATTAACACCCATGAGAGTCACAGTCTCAGTGATATTCTCGCGATATATTCATTAAAGTGTCTCTATGTAATTTCCTTTCATCATCTCACTTTAGAGAGTGTGCTAAAGTGTTAAGCACACAAAAGAGTGAAATTGTAGCTCTCCCAAATAACTCCAAAAGAGCATGATACAAGTCATTAACGAGTTTAGATAAATTAGTGTCTCTTTTGAGCTTTTGTGAACTATATATCTCCAAGGCCTTTCAACAAAAGAGCCAAAAATATAAAGAGAAAAAGGCTGGAATCATCACTTTCACCACCTACAATTGTGATAAATTGTTTTTCGATACCGCAGAGAGAATTTTGCCGGCTTTTGCATATTTATAACCTTCCGCTAAACATGAAAATATGTTGACGCAAAAATAAGAATTAGCTTTATTAAGTGGAAATCGGAGGAAGAGAAATTGTTGCCAAACCGTCATATTTTCATAAGCGGAAGAATTATACATAGCTTTTAGTTGAGTTATACCTCCGCTCAACCAATTAGTTTATTGTGCTTTAAATTGAATGAAATCGAGATCATGGGCAGGATAGAATTCAATGAAACTTTTCTTAATTCATCCAAGGACATTTGCATAGTGCAAATAACTTGAAATAGAAAAGATTTTGTAGATAAAATGACAAATAATTTAACAAATACAATTTAGTCAAAGTGAATTGAATTTTAATAATTATATCTTCACTTTCAATCAACACCCTTTCACCATTAAAGTCTAATTTTTATTCGCAAAATAAGGTCAATGTAAGAAAGAACATTGTATGCAGTAGAAAATTATTGGATTTGGTATATCGACGGTTCCATTCCATACTATTCTATCTCAGAATGACAATATTCGGGAAAGCCATTTGAAGTTGGCGATTTCCTATGCTGCCCATGTAATTTTTTTTCGAAAAATTGAATATCTCCGTTATCCGGTCGTCGGATGACCACCAAAATTTTACCAGTTGTAGATCTCAGTCCCAGGAACAACATACCTCTCGGAATATAATTCTAAGTCAACTTAGAATATGGAATGGAGCCGTCGATATATTTGTCACGAAAAGAATTTCAAAAATTTGAATTGAAAAGAATAAACGAAACGTTAAGATACGTGCTCATATCTGCGCTCATTTGAAAAATCGTAATTTAAAAAAGGGGTGGCAAAGGCTTAGTGAAATGCTCGAATTTGTAACTTTGTTGCTATACCTCAAAAGTAATTTAGAAACTTTTACCGTTTATCGATTAACAAACGATTTAAGTAGATTAATAAATATTTCAAAAGATCACCTATTATAACTTAGGAGTAATAAAATTGATTTTAGGATAAAAATTAGTTATCAGGTACGAACCTGTTCAGAATCGATTGGAACCGGTTGAGCCTTGCCAGAAATTTCAAGACCTTTCCAACTAGCCGAAACATGATATCATATGATTGAGAAGTACGCTCAGTAGAGTCTTTTTAACCTCTGACCTTGAAAAACCATTATTAGAAATGATTCAACGGTATTTTCGTATAGGAACGAAATGCCCACATGGGTAATCTCTAAACAATTTATCCAAAAATGTAAGAAATAAAACCAAAAAAACATGGCTTTGGAAGGGAAGGAGAGGGGTGGGGTAAATAGGGGGCAAGTTAACGATCTGGGTCCCGGTCAAAATCCCGAAAGCCAAAATCCCGAACGACAAAATCCCGAACGCCAAAATCCCGAAAGCCAAAATCCCGAAAAGGCCAAAATCCCGAAAGCCAAAATCCCGAATTCTTAAAAGTGTTATAGCTACTCCCACGATTGTACCCGCGCTTGCTGGTGGCAAAGGGAAATCTTCTGTGTCTTGGGAAATTATTCTAAACATTTTCCTCCATATAATTTCATTCCTATCAGGATTTTGAACATTCGGGATTTTGGCTTTCGGGATTTTGGCTTTCGGGATCTTGGTCTTTTCGGGATTTTGGCGTTCGGGATTTTGGCTTTCGGGATTTTGGCTGCCACCGAACGATCCTTGGGTCGACTTATGAGAGATCCTCCGAAGGTTTATATAGTCTCCATTTCTAAATGTTTAACAAACAGCGTGACATCAAAAATACTAGAAACTTCGGATTTCTAAAATTCCACCAAATATGACTCTAGTTAGGGGGAAGTGGGGCTACTTTGAGCTGTGGGGCTACATTGTTATACGATTTTTTCTCATATTACTAATGCAAACTGGCTTTAACATGATGTAATTTGGATAGAGAAAGTAATTGTGGAACTAAATAAAATAATTGTAGCCTCACAGCTCAAAGTAGCCTCACTTCCCCGTACTCTGAAATACCTGAAATAGCATAAGGTAATACAAGTATTTTACGACAAAAATTTATTGTAGGGTCTAACTGGTTCATTACTGGTTCTTAACCGATTGAAACCGGTTTAGACTTATCAGAAATTTTAAGACCTTTTCAATAATCTCCAATAGGTCCTCAGTCGGTTGAAAAGTTAGATCTCTCGACACTTTTTTAACCATTAACCTTGAAAAACCATTATTAGAAATGATTCAACAAATCATTTTGATGCCCGAAAAACATAAAACGGGGCGAAAATGACAGATATATGATAATGATTCCGGGGTCAACTTCTGGGGAGTCCGCAAAGGTCCAAAGTCTCTATCTCTATTTGCTTGGCGACAGTCGACGAACGGACGGAAATCCGTGCCGTAAAAATCAGAAAACTTCATATTTCTAAAGTTTCATCAAAATATAAATCCTTAGGGGGTAAGAAGTAGAAATATATAACTCAAAATAGAGGAATTATAATATTGTTTTTCACCGTGGAGTTCGATCAATAACTATATGTACAAGTTTACCATTCAAAAATTAATTAAAATTGATTTTTTTTTCAAATATACTATTTTTTACTGGGCAGATTTTCCAAATTAACCCTACAATTCTAAAAAAAAATCTTTAGATCCCTAACTTTAAACTATCAAATTTTTTAAGACTTGATGCTAAAATACAACAAACTTGACAATAACTGAGCTAAAGAGGAATTGCCATTTTTTACTGCTCGAACTCAAAGAGAGAGCAGTTATATAATCGACTTTTTTTTCAACTTTGCACTGTTCTGGAGCTTAAACGGTAAGAGATATCGACTTCTGGTCTTCGGTGACCTTTCCTCAAATGACATTTTCTCGTGCCCAACCTCTTTATTTTCCCCCCTCCCCTTTCATACGTTCCCTTTCCCTCAAAAATAGGTCAAAAAAGAGGTTTTTCCAATTTTGAAAAAAATTGGCCCAAGCTTTTTCAATGATTTTTGGATATGTCTTAGAGCAAGTCCTGGCGAACATTTCGTGCAAACATATCTATGACCGGAAAATTCGCCATTTTGAATTATTGAAGGTCAAAATTCAATCACTTTGGAGGATCCGTTTTTCAACCGATTTGGTTAAATTTCGATTTTTTGGAGAGATATTGAAATTTTGAACCCGACTGCATCGGTCATAATCGGTAATGAACCGGTTAAGTACCGATTTTTGAATAATTTTACATCCCATATTATTAACATTCCCGAAAAACAAAGTTTTTCCAATTTTGCCAAAAATTGGCCCAAGCTTTTTCAATGATTTTCGGATATGTTTTAGAGCTAGTCCAGGTGAACATTTCGCCCAAACATACTTATGTGGGAAATAATTTATGTTCGTGAAAATGTAGTAGCCCATTTGGTGACAAAATTTAGTCCTGTGCAATTAATCAAAGAATGAAGACGCATTTTATTCAATTGTGAATTACATATCCCTGAAATATAGTTATTTGTGAAATTTAAAGAAGTATTACCTCAATATTCAACGTTGTTTCGAATCCTACATGGGGGCTCAACCGGGATGGGGTAGAAAATTGCTGGGAAAGAAAACGAAAAACGTGGAATATTGAGGATGCTGACGAAAAAGTGAGTGGAGAAAAAAAAAAGAAAGACGTTAAAAGAACAAATATAGACGAAAGACGGTGCAAAAAGCACAAAAGAGTGTTCTAGTGAAAATAAAAACCTCGAAGAAACGCAGGACGAAAGACGGCAAGAGTTGCATAAGACGAAAAAAAAAAAGTTGCATAAGACGACGGCGACTATTTTTCTAACGACGAACGACGGCAATTGTTGCATAACGACGAACTGAGGCAACACTGCAAACGACGAAAATGTCAAGTGTTCAGGAATTGGTGGAGAATTTCACCAAGAAAGGGTTGATGACTGAATGCGCAAAGAGGAATTTACCTTGTGAAGGTTCCAAAGAGGAGCTGGCACAGCGCATTGTGCAATTTGATAAGGATGAAAATGATACCCAAAGTGACGGTGCATGTGGTCCTAGTACCAATGCTTCTCTTGAAGATGTCCCAGTCCCAACTATTCCCAATATGCTTGTTCCAAACGTTTACAAGATGTTTAGCCTGCGCGATGTAGAAGAATCTCTAGAGAAATTTGGCGCAGAAGAATCGCAGGACGTTGAGGTGTGGTTGGAGGAATTCGAAGACACCGCAATGACGCTTGGATGGAACGACATCCAAAAATTAATGTATTGCAAAAAATTGTTGACAGGCACTGCTCGTAAATTCATTTTTGCAACAACGGGCATCAAGGATTGGAAGACATTGAGAGATGCCCTGAGAACGGAGTTTGCCCAAAAATTAAGTTCTCTCGATGTGCATAGACGCATGACAAATCGCAAGAAAAAAGCCGATGAAAAGTTCTTGGATTTTGTCTATGAAATGCAGAGATTGGGCAGGATGGGTAGCCTTGACGAGGCAACGATATGTGAACACATTTGTGATGGCATTGATGACAATGTCCAGAACAAATCTCAGCTCTATGGAGCGAAGTCAGTCGAAGAGTTGAAATCTCGTATCGAGGTATACGAAAAACTGCAACTTAAACTCAAAGACGCAAAGAAAAAAGACGAGAATCTTAAGAAAGTCGCCAGTGGTTCTCGCAGAAATCTCGCGGAGAAGCCCAAAAACCGATTGTTTGTTACAATTGTGGTGATCCTGGTCACAAATCCTTGGAATGTCCAGACAAAGAGAGAGGACCAAAGTGTTTTAGGTGCAATGGATTTGACCATATATCCCGAAATTGTAAGAAAAAGGCGAAAGCTGAGAAGTCTGAGAAAAAGAATGACGGAAAGGTCAATATCATCCAGTCAGCTGATGATGAACTTGATGTTTTGCAAGTCAATATTGGGGAGAAGAAGCTCTGTGGGGTCATTGACAGCTACAGTGACTTATCTTTGATGAAAGAAAATACTTACAAGTCGATCAAAGACCAGTGTGAGAGTCACCAGCTCTCATCCCGAAGAATCCGAGGTTTTGGTGGTGCTATCACCCATGCATTAGCCAAAACAACACTGAACGTTGACGTTGATGGCACAAAATATCAAATAGAGTGCCATGTTGTTCCCGAAGGATCCATGGAAGCAACTTTGCTAATTGGCAGAAACTTCCTGAAGGCAGTGCATTACACGATAACGCCTGGTAATGTGACGATACGACCACGTGATCGAGTGGGTATCGAAGCTCCAGAAACGGGAAACTCGAAACAAAACACTTCTGAAGACGAAAATTGGATAATGCAGATCCAATATGATGAGAATGAGGTCGATGTCACGGGAAAATATCGTGAAGAAATTGAACAGCTGATTTCCAGTTATTCACCCAAAAATCCCGAGAATATTGTCGTGCAAACAAAGATTGTGTTGTCTGATGAATCTCCGATTTATCAACATCCTCGCCGATTAGCACCACTGGAGAAGAGGGTAGTTGAGGAACAGATTACCCAGTGGCTTGCAGAAGACGTTATTCGTCCATCCACCAGTGAATTCTCAAGTCCAATCGTATTGGCAAAGAAGAAAGATGGATCGTATCGGATGTGCGTGGATTATCGTAAACTGAATGAAAGGATGATTCGTGATAGATTCCCGATGCCGATTATTGAGGACCAAGTGGACAAGTTGTCAGGTGCACGTGTATTCTCAACACTAGACCTGAAAAACTCTTATTTTCACGTACCTGTTGAGGAAGAAAGCAAGAAGTACACGTCTTTTGTCTCACATGATGGACAATATGAGTTCAACAAAACACCTTTTGGTTTGTGCACCAGTGGAAACAACTTTTGTCGCTTCATTAACCATGTATTGAAGGATTTGATCAAGGAAGGTGTGGTTCTTACTTTTGTGGACGATTTAATCATACCATCTCAAGACGAAGAAGAAGGACTCAGCAAATTAAGACGTGTGTTTGAGGTTGCGGAGAAAAATGGACTGATATTCAACTTCAAGAAGTGCTCATTCTTGAAACGTCAAGTGGAATATCTAGGTTATATTATCAGTGAGGGGAAGGTGCAGCCATCTGCAAATAAGATCGAGAAATTGGTGAAGTATCCTGAGCCAAAGACGGTAAAGCAACTCCAACGCTTTTATGGACTGGCATCTTACTTCAGGAAATTTGTGAGAGACTTCGCAGTTATTTCCCGACCATTGAGTACCATGCTGAAAAAGGGAAGTAAATTTGAATTTGGGGAAGACCAGAAAAGGGCATTTGATTTACTCAAGATGACGCTTTCCAGTTACCCTGTTCTGAAGATGTACCATCCGGAAGATGAGACTGAAGTGCACACAGATGCATGCAAAGACGGCATCGCTGGTATTCTGATGCAGCGTAGCAAGGACGATGGGAAAATGCATCCCTGTAACTTTTACAGTCGCACAACAAATGATGCAGAAAGAAACTACCATTCTTATGAATTGGAATTTCTGGCAGTTATTGAGACGATAAGGAAGTATCGTGTTTATCTACTGGGGATTAAATTCAAATTGGTTACCGACTGTGCAGCATTTAAGATGACCATGAGCAAAAGAGATATCCATCCGAGGATTACACGATGGGTATTGCAGTTGAGTGAATATGAATTTACCATAGAACATCGTCCAGGAGAGAAGATGATCCATGTTGATGCGATATCTCGTGACAATGTGATGATGATGAGAAGCGATGATGATGTCACTACTAAGATAAGAGCTGCTCAAAGACATGATGGTGAAATTGAGGCAATTAGAGCTGCTCTACAAGTTACATCATATCAAAACTATGTGTGTGAGCGAGACATAATTTACGTGGAAGAAGATGGTAAACGTAAATTAGTTGTTCCGAAAACAATGCAAATGGAGATTGTGAGTCAATTCCACTGCCGAGGACATTTTGGTGTGAAAAAGACTAAGGAATTGATTGGAAGTGATCTATACATTCCTGACGTTGATGACAAGATCCGGCAGTGTATCAGCAGTTGCGTCCCATGCATTTTAGCTGAGAAGAAGAAGGGCAAACGAGATGGTGAATTGATGCCGATTCCCAAAGGCGAAAATCCCTTCGATACTTTGCATGTAGACCATCTAGGGCCTATGCCATCAACGCGGAAGTGCTATAACTATTTATTGACTGTTGTGGATGCGTTCTCAAAGTTCGTGTGGATCTTTGCGGTAAAATCTACGACGTGTGATGAGACTCTCAAGAAGTTGTCTGTGATCTTCGAAGTGTTTGGCTTTCCAAGGCGCATTATTACAGACAGAGGTACAGCATTCACAGCGAATAACTTCAAGAAATACTGTGAAGACAACAAAGTTGAGTTGCATCATGTGGCAACTGGAGTTCCGAGAGGTAACGGTCAGGTGGAGAGGATTCACCGAATCGTAATCCCAGCTTTAACAAAGTTATCGATTCAGAAACCTGATGAATGGTTTAAGTTTGTGCCAAAGGTACAACAGTACCTGAATTCTTCATATCAAAGGAGTATTCAGATGACACCATTTGAATTGCTCGTTGGTGTAAAGATGCGACATCCTGAAGATATAAAAATTGTGGGAGTCTTGGAAGAAGAGGTGAGAGAAGCCTTTGACAAGCAGAGATGTGCATTACGAGATTTGGCAAGGCAAAACATTGCCAAGATTCAAGACGAAAATAGACGATCTTATAATCTCCGAAGTAGAAGAGCCCATGAGTATCAGATTGGAGATTTGGTCGCCATCAGCAAAACCCAATTTGATGTTGGTAACAAATTCAAAGCAAAATTTGTTGGACCATATGAAATAACAGAAATACTACCTCACAACCGCTACAAGATGAGGAAGATTGGAACTGGAGAAGGACCTGAACAAACCATGACGGCCGCCGATTCAATGAAGTACTGGCCAGGAAGTTGTCCAGGGGGACACTAGATATCAGGAAGGGCCGTGTGGGAAATAATTTATTTCATGAAAATGTAGTAGCCCATTTGGTGACAAAATTTAGTCCTGTGCAATTAATCAAAGAATGAAGACGCATTTTATTCAATTGTGAATTACATATCCCTGAAATATAGTTATTTGTGAAATTTAAAGAAGTATTACCTCAATATTCAACGTTGTTTCGAATCCTACATCTATTACCGGAAAATTCGCCATTTTGAATTATTGAAAGTCAAAGTTCAATCACTTTGGAGGATCCGTTTTTCAACCGATTTGGTTAAATTTGGATTTTTGGAAAGATATTGAAATTTTGAACCCGTCTGCATCGGTCTTCATCGGTAATGAACCGGTTAATAACCAATTTTAGAATAATTTTACATCCCCTTTTTAGTAATATTCCCTAAGAAAAATGTTTTTCGATTTTTCTCAAAATTGGCCCAAGCTTTTTCAATGATTTTCGGATATGTTTTAGAGCTAGTCCAGATGAACATTTCGCCCAAACATACTTATGACCGGAAAATTCGCCATTTTGAATTATTGAAGGTCAAAGGTCAACTACTTTGGAAGGCTCATTTTTCTTTTTGCTTAAAATTTGATTTTTTAGAAAAGTATTGCAAATTAGAATCCGGCTCCATCGGTTTTCATCGGTAATGAATCGGTTAAGTACCGATTTTTTGATTTTCAAATGCTTTTGTGATTGATTTATGAATCAATTTAATCTCTAGTAGATCAGTGATTCCAAAAGATTATGCAAAAATCTAATTCACAGTGAGCTCTGTCTCGTGAGTTCGAGCATTCCGCAAAGCTGGGACGCTTTGCCATCTCTTTTTAAATGTAAATAATGTCAGTGGGGGGGACAACATTCATCTATAGTGGTGACTGGAAATTCTTGCAGTCAAGAGAGATGCATTTTTTAAATGAGGGATCGGGTTGATAATCCCTCCTGTCCCTGCACTAGGTCCTCAACTAATTTGTGAATTTATACAAATATGTGGTGCAACGCTCACTGCACTTGATTCCATGGGGGCATGGGATTGACAAACCCATCCCTGTATAAGAAAAAAAATAATAATAATGAATGTTTCGAACTCCCCTGGCAGGGAGACCTAAGTTCATCTATAGAACGTTGCACCACCATTATTATTATTATTAATATCCAGCTACGATACCGACAGATAAAAATAAAGTAAGGCACTTAATTTGGTTAAAGAGGCCTAGAGAGAGCATTCACTATCGGAAACAAACCATGAAAATTGGTTTAAGAGCTTCAAAAATGGATATTCCCACGCGCAGAACAGAAGGACCAACAACAACTGAATGAACATGACAAGATCACCATTCGGGCGCATTAAATATGTCTAACTAAGGTATTTACAAGCAGAAGGAAAAATCAAAATGTAGGAAAATCAGTGCTGTATGAGTTGTCTGAAAAACAGAAAACAATTCAAAAATTTTGCTATGCTATGAACGAAAGAATTTCCAGCTTCAAATGGTGGTGAGAAATGGATATCGTTCGTGTATCCAAACCCGGAAGCATCGTAACTTTCATCTGACTAAGCATCAAAATCAAGAACACAAGAAAATCTCTTCAGGATGAAGATAAATCTCCCTGTTCTGTGGGATCAAAGGGAATCATACAATTCGAGGTCCTGAAACTGAGCGAAATTGTCAGTGGGCATTGTTACTGATACAAAAACCGATTAAATTTAATCATAACTTACGCGAAGAAAGGTTAGAATGCAGGAAGGAAGAGAACGAGTGTTGTTACAACTCACAAACGCTTCATGGCATGGCACTTCTATGGTCCAGATCAAATTGGTGAATTGGGACGCACTACAGTTCCCGCTCCGCTGTATTCTCCGGACCTCACCCTTTCCGATTATTACTTGTTCCGATTACTGGTCCATGACAGATCTAAAATGCACTTGGCCAATTTTGAAGAAGTACAAAATAGGGTTGATAAATGATTTCGCCCCAAATATACAGATATTAGTATCCACTTGTTGCCAGAGAGATGGCAAAAATATGTGGCTAGCAAAGACCTCTCCTTTGCTGAATAAACCGTTTTTTTTTTTTGATTTTTTCAAGAAATTTTCTACAATTCACTGAACAAAAAAATGCATAAATTTAGCTGAGGATCTAGTAAAATTGGATGAAATGAAACTCATTAGATGCAATTCGGATATCTTCAAGAACAGAAAAAAGTAGTAATCTAAAAAAGAATAAATCTTATGATACTTGCATCAGTGACAATAAAAGACAAGAAACGGCCTATATTAAGATTCTAAATCTATATTCCAAAGTTCTATGATTTATGCGCCTTATAACGTTTATACCCTATGAAGGGACGAAAGCAAATGAACTTATGTCCTTTCGAAATATTTAAATTTGTAAAATTATGCCATAATATTACCCTTGATGAGGTTAGGGTTGGAGGCATATTAAACTACAGAAAGCATTAAATACAAAACATAAGTATAAATAGCATAAAGAACAAGCAAATGATTAAACTTTATTATACGATCAAACCCTTCCCTAGCTTTGAATTTTTAAATCATCTTCAAGTTGATCAATTTATCACTGAATTAAAACACACACAAAAAATAATAAATTAATGAATTGTTGAAAATTCAGATGGATAAACTATCTACAGTTAATATCAAAACAAATCAGAAGCCCAATCAACAATTCAATAAGTTTATAAGTCAAAATTCGTAGACAATTAAAAAAAAAATATTTTGCTGAGCGATTAAATTATCACTACAAGCTAGTAAACATTAAATAAGCATATAAGCGTGTAAATAACAAATTGTATAAGAGATATTTTTTCGCTAAAGTTGTTATACATTTGATTTCATTGATTTCATTAATTTGCATGAACATTTCTCAAACGTAAATGTATTTAAATTAATGCAAACATTAAATATTTTGAAATTTATCTCATTTGAAAAAGAGTCAATGAATTCATTAAAATGACCTCAAAGTATTTCTTTGAACTCAGCAAGAAACTGTTAAAAAAAATATAAAACTAATCTCAATGTAATTAAAAAGAGCATTGTTTTCATATTATGCTAATATCACTGAACCAGAAATTAGACGAGAAAAATGTTAATTCTATTTTTTTTGTCACTGCATGAAATCTACAATGCAAATATCACAAATGATCTTATCGAAATAAGATCATGAATTAACGGTGGATCACCTAGAAATCCACAAACACATTTCCAAATGAATTCTAAAGAAAAAGAGGTTGCGAAAGATCAAGAAGCTATGAGTTCCTTTGGAATACAAAGAAATTTTCCCATTCATCTTCCCATCTTCTCTCTCAAGTCATCTGCATTGGATTAAAAATGAAGAAGAAAGAATGGGAACACCGTTTTGCTGAGAAGACATCTCCCATGGATCTTTCTTTGCCATCAACAATTGAGAACACTCTTTTTGTGCTTTTAGGCACGTTGTATTTTTTTTTACATACGTCTTAAGAGCAGCAAAGAAACAAGATGTTTCATCAACATTGTTGACCTCACGTAAAATTAGAAAACACCTCAATTTTCAATTTAATCTCAATTGTTTCATCCTCGAAACACAGTGTCTTTTGTACCTCTATAAGTGATTATTTTTTTGGTAGATTTTTAGAAATCTTAAATATCTTCTTTTTGTTATTTGTTCACGCTATTTGTTCTTTTGATCTGCAAGTTTGTCTATGCGTCGCCAGAGTCAGGACCGAAACGGTTTGAGATAAGGGCTAGAGACCTTCGGAGGACCCCTACCCCCCATAAGTCGACTCAAGGACTATTTTCTTCCCCATTCTTTCTCAATGTCATGAATTATTATGAATGCTCGAAACTTCAGAGAATATGACCATCCCGGATCATATGCTTTTGCTTCAAGTTATAAAGGATCAAGAAAATTTAAAGTGATATTCTTCTGCATATTAAGAGTTTTTTTTGTTTTAATCATAGTTTTTTTTAAGTACACGTAGGGGAAAGTACTCTCTCTTCGAACGTTCATGTTTTTGAAAAATGTGAAATTTTCTTTTATTTTTCCTAAGAGACTTACATATTTCTATTAAATATGGATGGGTTCCATCCGTTTCTACTGCAACTCACTGTACCTCGACCCTTAGTCGTCGAGCCAATCGTGTCGAAGCAATTATATTCATTTCGACCGACAAAAACAGTTTAGGGTGGAATCACCACTTCTCGCCAGTGTCCCACTTTTCGCCACTTATATTGAAATCGCTATTTTTCGCGAATTATGAAATAAATGTGTCGCTAAGTTACTTGTATTTTTACTGCTGCTACGAGTCGAAAAATAGTAATTATTCGTTTTGCATTTACGATGTTCAGCATTTTTTAGAGCAATATTTTAAGCAAGTGCATCGAATCCAATATTTCTTACCCAATATGCTAAGTGTCATCAAATTTTCATCAAGCAAAAGGGACAGATAATCCTAACCGGCTTATGTAGGTGAGATTCTTAACGTGAGCTAACTTGGAGTGCATGCAAATTCGATTTAGAGCTGAAATTGTGAGTAAAATTTAAACCAAAATATCAAGGATTTGGATGAACTGGCACAAAAGTGATACATGGGTGAAATGTAGACTAGAATGTACTCTATAATTTTGCCGTAGAACTTGATCTCATCGATTACTCAGAAGCCGAGATAATCGAGGTTGTTTGTTTCTGAACTCGTTTTTTCGACCAGAGCGCCCCAAGTGTTCATTTGATGAACTTCAACTATATCAAAGAATTGTTGTATTTTGTGGGACTTTCCATTTAAAACCATATTTTAAGTGTCTTTGTGGAGTAGAGGCAATCAAATTGGCATCTGAGTGATTTCAAAGCGTTATTATGGGAAAAATCAATTTTTTCACACTTAAACGGCAAAATCGGAGTGATAGCGTAGTCTGAGCGGAAAATGATGTAAGGACGAAATGTAGAGACAAATGTGCTCTACAATTATGTCGAAGTAATCATCAAAATCGGTTCAGCGACAGTCGAGATAATTGAGGTTATGTGATATTGAAAATGGTTTTTCGACTGTGGCGCCCCTGGTGTTGGTCCCACGAAGTTCAAATATTCTAGAAAGTTGTAGCATTTGATGAGATCTTTCGTTTAAGCCCTCATTCATCAAAATCGGTGACATAGAACCGGAGATATGATTTTTTGAATTTTGTGAACTTTGACCTCTCATATCTCCGGTTCTGTTTTAACCACAGCGCGCATTTGCACCATTTTGGAAACGTCCTAGACTGGACTACAACATACTGAAATTTCATTAACTTGCACAACGCCGTTTTTTAGAAAAGTGACTTTGAATTTCGATGAATTTTGACGCTATCACAGCGCCACCTGTGGTGACTTTTTGAACTTCCATCTGAAAGTGCTTATCGAGACGAAACCAAAAAGGTAAAATTTAGGTCGCTATGTTAATTAGAACCGGAGATAGAGGCCGGTCAATGTTCGAACTTTGACCCCTTATAGCTCGGGTCAGGGGTTTTAGATCGACTTAAGGTTTTTTTTGTTTGATAGGTATAATCAACGGCTACAACATACTAAAATTTCAGCCCGATGCACAATGGAATTTTTGAGTTATTTAACTTATAAGATTTAAAAATTTTCTTTTTAATAATAGCGCCCCTAGCGGTGGTTTTATGAACTTTCGATGTTAGAAGGGGAAGTGGCATTTCACGAGAGCTTTCCAAAAAGCCCTCACTTTTTAAATTCTGACAATTAGTACCGGAGTTATGGCCATTTTAAGAAATTTTTTTTGGACCTTTATAGCTCGGGTCAGGGGGGTCGGGGGACCTTAAGTTTGGTATTGATGGAAAGCTCTAAGGCCCAGCTATAACATACTAAAATTTGAGCCCGCTCGATGCCATAGGGGCGGAGCTATTGAGAAAACAAAAAAAGGGGGGTCTTCAAAATGGCGGAAGGAGGGGTGGGGGGTGGGGGGTCAATGCACCAAGTTGCAATTTTCACCCGATATATAACCTTTGCCGAAAACCGCAAGTCGATATCTTTTTTAGTTTAGGAGCTATTAAGCTCCAAAGAGCGGCCGGCCGGCCGGCCGGCCGGGAACGTAAATTAGCCACATATATATTCGTGATCAGGAAGTGCTGAAACACGTTTTGGCCAAGTTTGAGCTCGATCGGACGACATGAAATTTTGTTAGGATTATAGTAGGTGAGATTGTTAAGAATCTCACCTAATATACCTTTTTGGATAAATAATTTGTCTATTGAGTATTTAATTACACTTGTGGAAAAGATAAAATTTGTATTTAGTTAATTAATATTTCATTTTATATTATATTTATATAAAAATGAGGCATGGCGAAAAGTGGTAATATTTTGGAATGATTTTACCACCAATTGCCATCTCTCTTCAATAGGCGACGCTAACTTCACTTCGTAAATTCTCAGTTGTCAAATCTGGATTGTTTAATTTATGCAATAGTCCAATGGTTTGATTTCTCAAATAAAAGCGAAGAAAAATCCTTTAAATTGAGTAATAATAGGGTGATTATGAGGAAAGAGAAATACTGAATGTATTCTTTGCATAATATTGCCCAAAATAATTGAATTTGAACCTTTCCAAGTGGGTGGCGAGAAGTGGTTACAGAACTGGCGAAAACTGGTAAAAAGTGGCAGCGAAGTGGTTATTTTTTTGCATTATTAATAAAAATCAGTTTTTTAAGTAGTCCAGGGTTAAATTGGAGAACTATTGTTTTCACGAATCTGCAACCAATACATTTAAGTAACTTTGTGTCAAATTTGAGGAATAAGGGTAATAAGGGTTGTAATAAGGGTTCAAAAGTTATAATAAAATTAATTCCCGTTTTTCCTAAACATGGCGATAAGTGGTTACTCCACCCTACTTGACGCAATTCTTTACCTAAAAAATTCAACTCATAATCGAATTTTCACGCATTCCGAGTTGCAAGCACCCCGAATTGCACGCATTTCGAGGTTGCCTATAAAGAATCTCTGCTACCATAAGCTTATCTGGGCTTATCACTGGTTTTGAGGTATAATAAGTCACGGGTTCGAGCAAGTCGCAAAGCCTGAGACGCACGCTTTGGTACATATTTTTCCTCCTATTCCGAATTATGTTCCTGTTACATCACAAATATTCAATTTAATATAAAATTAATAAATTAAGCATAGTATCAATTTTCAAGCACTATGAATTTAACAATAAAACCACTCATAAAATCTTCATTCTTCAAGGGTCATCCTCTTTCCCCAGGCTTATATTATTACATTAAAATAATATGCACAACATCATGATCAAAACCCAACCATGATCATGAAAAATTAAATGAATCTATTGGAAGGTACATTTGAAGTTTAATGAACCTTATGTGTTGTTTTTTCTTATTCCATTTCTTCTCTCTTGCATTATTTATTTTATATCATCTCATAGTCATACAACTTCTGCGGTTCAAATAATAATTCGTTTATGCATACGTTCATTTTCCTATACACTTAAATCATCAACGTGATCGTGTTGGAGTGGTCAAAAGATGGATAGTATGAAAGAGATGCTTTACTGCATGATAAATTGTCGCAGCATAAATCAAAATGCAGGAAATAGCAAAGGAAAGAATATATAAAATAAAGTGCTTAATTACCTGATGTTAGCAAACAGATTGCATAAGAGACACAAAACAGCAAAAAAGGTGAACTTGAGACGAGCATTTTAAGAGCGAATTTCCCTTATTAAGTTGCTCCACAATAATTTCCTCCAGAAAAGTTGTACCGGAATCAACTATAAAAGTCGTTGTCACTTCATATTTCAATAAAAGTCTTCCTGTTGAATCTCCTATTTAGTGAATTTCTAGATGATCTCTAAAGAGTCTTCCAGCTAAAGTGTCTTGATGACTTTTTACTTACTATATTGTACTATTTAATTGTTTTAGTGAGTAAATAAGTCCAAAAATATTTTCTACTTTCACACACTTTCACCGCACACAATCGAAAAATGCATACAAGAAGCAGCCGTTGGTCGCCGCCCCAAAGAAGGTACGCGCACGCACGTATATCGCAAAATATGAGCGTGATTTTCATTTTACAAAACCAAGGAAGAATTTGCAGAGAGATGAAGAAGATCTCAATCGACAATCGTTTCTTGTGTTAAATAATTTTCAGAAGGTATAACCAGTGAAAGAAGAAAGGCATTGAAATACAATAAAATGTGATTATTTATGTAACCATTTACAATGCTTCAATCTTTTCGAAGACCATAATTTCTTCAAATTCCCACCCTCAAGACACGTACAAGAAGTTATTTAAAAAAAAAGAGTGAAAATATAGAGCTTGACATTACGCAAAAAAAATTGACAAGACAGTGAAAATTCTATTTCATAAGACCTTTTCTTTCAAATAAAAAAAAAATGCACCTGAATTGAATATTGAGTAAAATTGCTATATTCTCCGGAGTTTCTTTTCACCGACATTTAAAACACTTTATCAAAAAAAAAAAAGATTTTGTGCAATTTAATGTGCTGCACGTTTTCCTAATGTTACAAATCGTGAATTCATAGTTTATTTTCATTTATCGTCATTTCACAATTAATTCATGCCATCTTCTTTAGCAAGGTTTTGGCATTCCGACTGAATATTACATTAACTTAGTAAAATTTATGATATCTCACTATGGAGCTTAACTCTTGGTTTGGTGGACTCATATACGAATACATGCATTATTTGGCGAGAATAATTCAGAGAAATTGATTATCTTTAAAACAGAAAAACGCATACGGTGTTACATGATAAATAACATAACATTTCAATAGCAGTTTATCCAATTATTTAAGACATAATACGTTTTATTGTTCTTTTAAGTGCCTTATCACAATTGTCTTGACATAATACTCGCGGCTTCATGAAACAAAAGCAAAACTAATTACAACTTTGGATTTTTTCAATTGACTTCGAGTTTAGTTATGTATTTATTGTTGGCTAAATCGTTTTGGTCAGTAATTAGAAAAAAAAATTTACTCAGAAAAAAAATAAAATTTTTGCTCCGGTTACATGAGATCAGGAAAATTTCGTTAAGTCAAAATTCACTTATCTTTCTTTCTCAAATAATGTGCAAAAGTCTATCCCACTCTTAAGGTCTAGATAAATTGAATTGAACTAAATTTAATTTGCTGTGATTTTCTAAAGGAAAAGAAGAGTTCGAAAGAATAGGATAGACATAGGGTGAAAGGAACGTCTATTGACACTTTAAGAAGTCGTGTCAGCACCTATTGACACCCTACTCTGTGCCATTTGGGATATGAAATTTGAACATCTCTGTTTATAGTAAAAGGTATTTTACAGAAAAAACGTTATATTACTTATATTTTACTAGATACATTAAATAATTTTCATTATTTTGGCAAAAGTGTCAATAGAGGTTCCCTGTCGAACAGACGTTCCTCCGACCCTAGTTATTCAAAGCTTTTCAGAAAAAGAAAGATGTGAATTAATTTTTCATTTAAAAATTTTAATAATTAAAAAAAAAAATTTTGCAGACATTTTTGAAAAAGAAACATACTTTTCGGTGGACAAGATTTCTCGGAGTAGATTCATTTGAAATTCAAAAACCAAATACTTCCTATTAGCTAGTGAGTTAAGTTAGTACTTGAACGAAAGATTTTTGAAAAAAATTAAATTTGGATTTTTGGGAGAATTTCATATAAAAAGTACCATTTTTGGCGTATTTTACATCACGTTTTGTCTCGTAAAGCATTCAAGTACCAGCTTAATTCATCAGATAATAGGAAAGGGACAGATAATCCTAACCGGCTTATGTAGGTGAGATTCTTAACGTGAGCTAACTCGGAGTGCATGCAAATTCAATTTGGAGCTGAAGTTGGGGGACGCCATTCAGTTATCTTGAATCAAATTCGTGAAATTATACAAATTTTGTATTTAAACCAAAATATCAAGGATTTGGATGAACTGACAGAAAAGTGTTATATGGGTGAAATGTAGACCAGAATGTACTCTATAATTTTCCCATAGAACATGATCTCATCGATTACTCAGAAGACAAGATAAGCGAGGTTTTTTGTTTCTTAACTCGTTTTTTCATCCAGAGTTCCCCAAGTAGTCATTTGTTGAACTTCAACTATATCAAAGAATTGTTGTATTTTGCGGGATTTTCCATTTAAACCCCTATTTTAAGTGTCTTGGTGGAGTAGAGGCAGTCAAATTGGCATCTGAGTGATTTCAAAGCGTTATTATGGGAAAAATCAATTTTTTCACACTTAAACGGCAAAATCGGAGTGATAGCGTAGTCTGAGTGGAAAATGATGTATGGACGAAATGTAGAGACAAATGTGCTCTACAATTATGTTGAAGTAATCATCAAAATCGGTTCAGCGACAGTCGAGATAATTGAGGTTATGTGATATTGAAATTGGTTTTTCGACTGTGGCGCCCCTGGTGTTGGTCCCACGAAGTTCAAATATTCTAGAAAGTTGTAGCATTTGATGAGATCTTTCGTTTAAGCCCTCATTCATCAAAATCGGTCACATAGAACCGGAGATATGATTTTTTGAATTTCGTGAACTTTGACCCCTCATATCTCCGGTTCTATTGAAACCACAGCGCGCATACGCACCATTTTGGAAACGTCCTAGACTGGACTACAACATACTAAAATTTCATTAACTTGCACAATGCCGTTTTTCAGAAAAGTGACTTTGAATTTCGATGAATTTTGATGCTATCACAGCGCCACCTGTGGTGACTTTTTGAACTTCCATCTGAAAGTGCTCATCGAGACGAAACCAAAAAGGTAAAATTTATGTCGCTATGTTAATTAGAACCGGAGATAGAGGCCGGTCAATGTTCGAACTTTGACCCCTTATAGCTCGGGTCAGGGGTTATGGATCGACTTAAGGTTTTTTTTGTTTGATAGGTATAATCAACGGCTACAACATACTAAATTTTCAGCCCGATGCACAATGGAATTTTTGAGTTATTTAACTTTTAAGATTTAAAAATTTTCTTTTTAAAAAAAGCGCCCCTAGCGGTGGTTTTATGAACTTATGATGTTAGAAGGAGAAGTGGCATTTCACGAGAGCTTTCCAAAAAGCCCTCACTTTTTAAATTCTGACAATTAGAACCGGAGTTATGGCCATTTTAAGAAATTTTTTTTGGACCCTTATAGCTCGGGTCAGGGGGGTCGGGGGACCTTAAGTTTGGTATTGATGGAAAGCTCTAAGGCCCAGCTATAACATACTAAAATTTGAGCCCGCTGAATGCCATAGGGGCGGAGCTATTGAGAAAACAAAAAGGGGGGTCTTCAAAATGGCGGAAGGAGGGGTGGGGGGTGGGGGGTCTATGCACCAAGTTGCAATTTTCACCCGATATATAACCTTTGCCGAAAACCGCAAGTCGATATCTTTTTTAGTTTAGGAGCTATTAAGCTCCAAAGAGCGGCCGGCCGGCCGGCCGGCCGGGAACGTAAATTAGCCACATATATATTCGTGATCAGGAAGTGCTGAAACACATTTTGGCCAAATTTGAGGTCGATCGGACGACATGAAATTTTGTTAGGATTATAGTAGGTGAGATTGTTAAGAATCTCACCTAATATTCGCGTTTTAATATCAGATGACCCTACTCTGAAAAATCTTGTCCACCGAATTTTTTTAATCTTTGAAAATCACGGCTCAATGGCTATATTTTGAAAATTTATAAATAAAAAAATTCAGAAAATATGTTTTAAACTTTTAATTTATTTTAATAAGCTTTTCATTATTTTTTTTAAGAAGTTTGTTATGCCCGTTGATTCTAAATTTATATGGTATGAACAATTTAATGTGTGGTCAACACCTGGGTCTGCAGAAACAATAACATGGATTTTTTCTATGATTTCTTGTTTGATGCGCAATTTAGATTTTGACTGCATGGCTCTTAGAGCTTTTAACCCATCTTGAAACACAACTGACCAACTGTTAACAATTGACTTTGAAAGAGGCGATGTTCGAACACAGAAACAAAAAATATTTCGAAAAATTTCTTTGTAAATGTTTGTGAATTCCTATGGGGTACTTACTAAATGCTCGTAAATCGTATAACCCACAAACAACTTCGTAAAAGTTTGTACATTTTTACGAACATTGTTCGTAGCATAATCACTTGACGAATATATTTTGTACTTTTACAATCATTTGTTCGTAAATATTCGTAAATACACAAAAAATGTTCGTAAAATTTGGTCATTTGTCAGACAAACAAAAATTTTCGAACACATGACAAAAATTTACGGACATTTTTTGTGTGTTTACGAACATTTACAAACAAATGTTTGTAAAAGTACAAAAAATGCTCCACATCTTACGAACAATGTTTGTGAAAATATTACGAATATTTCAGTGGGTTATATATGATCTACGAGCATTTCGTAAGTCCCCAATAGGAATTCACAAACATTTACGAACAAATTCTGGACAGCATTAAAATCATCTGCGAGACCTTCACAATTATAAACTATTTTACGGATGGAAGGCCTGGAGTTGCTTGGTTCAGGAATTTTCTCAAGCATCATCCAGAGCTCAACATGCGCAAAACAAAGTCCTTCTCATTGGAAAGGGCTGTGGTTACTAACTAAAGATCTCACAAAATAGTTTAAGAAACGTCGAGAATATTCTTGTAAATTGAGTGATCCAATTAAAAAACCATTTGAGCCAATTAGCGAAAAGGCGATCCACTTAATGAACGCTAACTTATTTCAGTATTTTCATTATTTTATAAATTTTCTTTAATATTTTTGATAATTTTTTTTTTATATTATGTTTCTTAATGAAACAGTAATAATTCTATGGATTTAGAAGAAGTAAAAAAGAATTTTATCAGTCCAAAAACAAACGTTTAAGTAGCACTCTACGGAAAACGATCCGGTTACCGCATCTTACTATATGCTGAAAACGCTGCCTTTTTCAGCTAACTGTGCTCGCTGGGTAGTGTTTTTTTAATATTTTGGAATGACTTTCTACTGCCTTTAAATCTTTTTTGGCAAAGGACTTAATCACTGCACGAATATAATTTTTTTTTTTTTATTTTGAAAAATCCACTGACATGCCAACTTCAATTAGCTTGCAAAGGAAGAATTCCCAAATGAAAATGAAACATACATTCATACTATATTAAAATTAATACTCACTCCAATCCGAAAAAAGTTGTACGTTTGCTAATACCTTTTTTTATGAAGACATGTACAGTAGACTCTCTCTGAATTGGGCATTCGGGGCGAAATGTCATCCGGTTTAACGATAGATTTTGGTGTCAAAGCCTTTGTAAATTCCACAAAAAGCGCTCAATTATAAACAATGACGATAAAATAGGAAGAACCACAGCGAATTTGAGCAAATTTGCTTCATAATTAAACGTGAAAATTGTTAACAAATTTTTCCGCCCGATTGAAAAAGAGCCGATTGAGCGAGAGTCTACTGTACGACTTTTTTTTTTTTGGAACAGAGGGTGTAATGAATTATTGACTATAATTTATAAATCTTTCAATTGTTTGTGGGTGCAACTACCAGAACTTTTCAGTCGATCTATTCTAAAATTTGAGATCGATCCATGCCATAGAAATGAATCTACTGAGAAAACGGAAAAACGGGTCTTCAAAATTACAGTGGAAGGGATGAATGGTGCAGGTCAACACGATAAGTTAAAATATTCTTTTGATAATAAGTTTTCCGAAAACCCCAATTCGATATCACTCTTATTTTGAGAGTTATTAATCTAGAAAGACCGGCCGGCAGAAAAGTTTTTATGCACATATTCGTAATTAGGGAGTGCCGAACAACATTTTGACAAAGTTTAAGATTGTTTTGAAGACATGAAATTTTGTGAGGTAATTTCCATTTTAGAAGTATTCAAAAAACCTGAAAGTTACAGTAAAATGACAACTCATATTGCAGCTATTAGAAAAATACCATCACAAAATACTTAATTTATTTTATATTAAACATTTTAACACATATTTTTAAGGCATTTCAAAAGATTTTTTTGTCTTTTCGTCATTTACAAATATATTAATAAACACTTGCAAGAAAAAATTGTAAATTTTACATTACGCAAAGTCCCGCCAAGTGTTGAGCAAACACAAATTCTGTCGCTAGCGAAACTACTAAAGAACTTGTTTGTAAATTTTGTAAATGCACCTATGTGATAAATTATTTCTTAATCGCCCACAATTGACGATGTTTCCTAATCACAAAAAAAAATGTGCAGGAAACTCTTGAGTGATTATTAAATTAATTGGTTACTCTGCACTTATACACTTATCTTCTGTATTTATCTACTGATTTTATGCAATGAGAAAAAGGGAAAAATGGACAGTATCGAATTCTTATCATAAACAAATCTAAATATCTAAAAAATAAAACCTTTTTCCAAAGGTTTTCCAAAATTTTCATGGCAATTTCACTGGTTTTTAAGTTCTAAAATGAATACTGATTGAGTGTAATTATTTTACAAAACAAAAAACCACAAAATCTAAACTTCAGAACATGTATAGTTCGTTATTGATATCTTCAAATAAATTTTTGAGCTCGTTATCACGAAGCATTTCACATGTGGCATATGCTTCACATGGGTCTAAAGTAGCCCAAAAACGCAATTGAGGCATTATTTATTACTTTCTCACGTGTTGGCCATCATAAACAATTTAATTTTTAGATCAATTTGCCTTGTTATGGAGCAAAGAACGGGAAAAACATACAATTTAGTATCTCGTAAGCAATTGACCTCGTTATCGTGTCTTGCAACTCCTTCTACCACTTTTACCATCCCTCCGGAGGAGAAAATTCTTCACGTTGTTGCACTTTTCTATTTATAAGTGCATTTTTTTTTCATTTTTACCGGTGTATCTAAAGTTCATTGATTGTTTTTAGATTTTTCTAAAGCATAAGCGAAAAAAATACTTTCAAAATATTGACGAGACGTTGGCTAAATGAATACTTATTATAAATGAATCAGATAACGTTGCCTCAAAAACTTTCTTTCCACCTTCACGTACAAATGCATGTGATCGCGCTTGTAATTGAGGAATGTTATTGTTCATCTCTCTTCAAACTCTTTCCTCCCTACTAAAACCCATCACCAATCGGACTCTCGATTGTGTGTAGTGTTATTTCTCTTATTTCTTTTTCTTTTTTAACAGCTGAGAAAAGAAAAATTGATTTGAGGGCATATGACTGAATTGGTTCAAACTTGAGTAATTTGTGCACCTCAGAGATTAATGATTTCAAGATCACCTTGACACACACTCACACACTTTTGAGACAACAGCTTAAAGCACCAGTGATCACTTCTCTTTGGGAAATTAAATTGTCTCGCTATCACGCATACACAAAATGGGAGGGATTCTGAGAAGTGAAAGAGTCTCCAATCTTTCACCTGAGTTATACAAAAAAATACACCTTGCACCAGCACCACTTGCGATCGGTTTGAAAGTCGCGCCACAACTGAAACTCTTGCAAGCTCACACAAGTGTGGAGCACCAACTTCAAGCTTCTGTGGGCAGGAGGCTTTCTCTGTCTCTCCCACCTCCCCCATGGGTCTCTCATTCACTCCACATTTGGCCTCCAGCACCAGTGAACGCGACACAAGAAATTTTTTTCATATATACTATTCCACTCCAAGAGACTGCACTTCTGTCTAACCTGGAAAACCATTCTTCGCCGTGTCTCTTCACATCAAATCACATTGATATTGCACACAAACGAGGGTTAATCATTTCGCCATTTGTTTGACCCAAAAATTCACAAATATCCCATGTGATTCCCAAAATGCATTGCAAAAGAGAGAAAAATCCAGGAAATCCATTAGCACTAAAATTGCATCCGGGCAAATAACTCTTGTGATATATCTATGATAAGCAGAAGTATGATATCTCTTATTTTAAGAGAACAATAAACAAGATCAACACTGAGCGGGTAAACTTTTGAAACTCTCACTCGCACCCGCGAGCTCTTTAGTGGCCGATAGAAATTGACTCGCACACCCCGTAGATTAAAATCCTTCTGTAACAACTTCTATATAAAATAAAATAGGGGACACTGGGACAAAATTTGTCAAATCGAAAATTTTACAATTCGATATCTTCCAAGAGAAAAGTGCCCGAGGTTTCAAATTTGTACCATAGATTAACTTCAAAAACCTCCATAAACGAACAAGGTTTTAAGGTATTCGAACAAAGAATATAGAAAATAAAAAATATTGAAATTTTGAAGCTTATTAGGTGAGATTCTTAATAATCTCACCTACTATAATCCTAACAAAATTTCATGTCGTCCGATCGAGCTCAAACTTGGCCAAAATGTGTTTCGCCACTTCCTGATCACGAATATAATGTGGATAATTTACGTTCCCGGCCGGCCGCTCTTTGGAGCTTAATAGCTCCTAAACTAAAAGAGATATCGACTTGCAGTTTTCGGCAAAGGTTATATATCGGGCGAAAATTGCAACTTGGTGCATTGACCTCCCACCCCCCACCCCTCCTTCCGCCATTTTGAATATCCCCATTTTTTGTTTTCTCAATAGCTCCGCCCCTATGGTATCGATCGGGCTCAAATTTTAGTATGTTATAGCTGGGCCTTAGGGCTTTCCATCAATACCACACTTACGGTCCCCCGACCCCCCTGACCCTAGCTATAAGGGTCCAAAAAAAATTTCTTAAAATGGCCATAACTCCGGTTCTAATTGTCAGATTTTAAAAAGTGAAAGCGTTATGAAAAACCCTCATGAAATGTCACTTCCCCTTTCTAACATTGCAAGTTCATAAAACTACCGCTAGGGGCGCTATTTTTAAAAAGAAGATTATTCAATTTTCTAAGTTAAATAACTCAAAAATTCCATTGTGCATCGGGCTGAAATTTTAGTATGTTGTATCCCTTGATTATACCTATCAAACAAAAAAATACTTGAGTCGATCCATAACCCCTGACCCCAGCTATAAGGGGTCAAAGTTCGAACATTGACCCCTCTATAGCGACCTCGGTTTCGTCATGGGATGGAAGTTATGGATCGACTTAAGTTTTTTTTAGTATGTTTAGATAGGTATAATCAACGGCTACAACATATTAAAATTTCAGCCCGATTGCATAATGGAATTTTCAATATCACATAACCTCAATTATCTCGAGTTATTTAACTTTTAAGATTTAAAAAAAATTTTCTTTTATAATAATAGCGCCCCTAGCGGTGGTTTGTGATGAACTTGAATCGATTATGTTTTGTAGAATGGGCAGAAAAGTGATATATGGGTGAAATGTAGACATTTCATGAGAGCTCAGAAGTCCAGATAAGCGAGGTTTTTTGTTTCTTAACTCGTTTTTTCATCCAGAGTTCCCCAAGTAGTCATTTGTTGAACTTCAACTATATCAAAGAATTGTTGTCTTTTGTGGGACTTTCCAAAAACCCTATTTTAAGTGTCTTGGTGGAGTAGAGGCAGTCAAATTGGCATCTGAGTGATTTCAAAGCGTTATTATGGGAAAAATCCACACTTAAACGGCAAAATCGGAGTGATAGCGTAGTCTGAGTGGAAAATGATGTATGAACGAAATGTAGAGACAAATGTGCTCTACAATTATGTCGAAGTAATCATCAAAATCGGTTCAGCGACAGTCGATATAATTGAGGTTATGTGATATTGAAATTGGTTTTTCGACTGTGGCGCCCCTGGTGTTGGTCCCACGAAGTTCAAATATTCTAGAAAGTTGTAGCATTTGGTGAGATCTTTCGTTTAAGCCCTCATTCATCAAAATCGGTCAAATAGAACCGGAGATATGATTTTTTGAATTTTGTTTTGACCCCTCATATCTCCGGTTCTGTTTTAACCACAGCGCACATTTGCACCATTTTGGAAACGTCCTAGACTGGACTACAACATACTAAAATTTCATTAACTTGCACAATGCCGTTTTTGAGAAAAATGACTTTGAATTTCGATGAATTTTGACGCTATCACAGCGCCATCTGTGGTGATTTTTTGAACTATCTGAAAGTGCTCATTGAGACGAAACCAAAAAAGTAAAATTTAAGCCGCTATGTTAATTAGAACCGGAGATAGAGGCCGGTCAATGTTCGAGACCCCTTATAGCTCGGGTCAGGGGTTATGGATCGACTTAAGTTTTTTTTTTGTTTGATAGGTATAATCAACGGCTACAACATATTAAAATTTCAGCCCGATTGCATAATGGAATTTTTGAGTTATTTAACTTTTAAGATTTAAAAATTTTCTTTTTAATAATAGCGCCCCTAGCGGTGGTTTTATGAACTTGCGATGTTAGAAGGGGAAGTGGCATTTCATGAGAGCTTTCCAAAAAGCCCTCATTTTTTAAATTCTGACAATTAGAACAGGAGTTATGGCCATTTTAAGAAATATTTTTTGGACCCTTATAGCTCGGGTCAGGGGGGTCGGGGGACCTTAAGTTTAGTATTGATGGAAAGCTCTAAGGCCCAGCTATAAAATACTAAAATTTGAGTCCGCTGAATGCCATAGGGGCGGAGCTATTGAGAAAGCAAAAAAAGGGGGGTCTTCAAAATGGCGGAAGGAGGGGTGGGGGGTGGGGGGTTAATGTACCAAGTTGCAATTTTCATGCGATATATAACCTTTGCCGAAAACCGCAAGTCGATATCTTTTTTAGTTTAGGAGCTATTAAGCTCCAAAGAGCGGCCGGCCGGGAACTTAACTTAGCCCCCCATATATTCGTGATCAGGAAGTGGCGAAAGACATTTTGGCCAAGTTTGAGGTCGATCGGACGACATGAAATTTTGTTAGGATTATAGTAGGTGAGATTGTTAAGAATCTCACCTAATAAATACCCATGAGTATCCTATAGACCGCATAAAATTGTAATACACTATCGTGATTTTTTTGGAATGCTGTCTCAAAGTCAAAGCATGAAAAAGTGTCCCAAACCTCCCCGGTCTCCCCTACTTTTATTACAAACGAGCACTCGGGGCTAAATTTGTCAAAAGGCATGGGGCAAATATTGACAAAAAATGAAGAATGACGATGTTCCACACGGCGAAAAGAAACATACAGTCACTAGTTCTGCTGAGAGTGTAGACCAGAGGTGTGCAAGAACCGTTGAAACCGAATAAACGTCAAAATAAGTTTGTTCAGGTAGCGTTTTAACCATAGACGTACAAGCTTCATTTGACGTTTGTTCGGTTTGAAACCGTTCTTGCACACCTCTGGTGTAGACGATTTCTGAGGCAGCACAATTCAATCAGGAAGAGATTAAAGGATTTTTGGAAGATTTCAACACATCGCAAATATGTTTTTAAAGCTTAAATAATTCTGAATTTCTATAAGCACAAAACACTCTCAGTCACCTTTCTTCTGTTTTGGTATGTTACACTTACTTGTTAAACTTCGTTCAGTCCAACTCGCTCAATTCTCCCTTCTGCTATTTCTAAATCGGAGAAGAGAATTTTCTTGCCAAAAACAGCGTTTGGAAAATAACTTGAAAAACATATTTCTCGTTCAGATAATAAAAAATAGTCTAAATGAAGTTATAAAGGAATAAATTTTCCAATAAAATATCTTAATTTGATCTTTCTTTCATTTACGAGAACTCGTAACACAGCGAAAGAAAATAGGAAAAAAATGTCCCATGCCTGGCAAAATTTGCCCCAACTGTTTTGAGAATAAAAATTAAAAATTTTCGTTTTGACAAATTTTGCCCGAGTCTCCCCTATTCGTTGCACGGGTTGCACGTACTCGAGAATTTGCGACGCGTGCGAGTCAATTTCTCTCGGTAACTAAAGAGCTCGCGGGTGCGAGTAAGAGTTTCAAAAATTGGCTCTCTGATATAAATATATTCTTCAAAATTCGAGAGTTGGCTATTTTAACAGGGAAATGCATTACCAACAGGCCTGAATGATTGACTCTTGGATCTCTGAAAATGAGCTGTTAGCGGTTAAAAACTTAAAGGGTAAATTTTCTTAAAGTGTAGTATTCTTTTAATTATGTTTACCCTCTGTTTATCGATTTATAAATCACCTAATTAATAAGTGAGACCATTAACAATCTCGAATTTGATCCACATTCTTATACACAATAAACAACATTGCGGGTGTTATTACAAAATAAAAAGAATTTATCAAAGGAATGCCGGAAAGTTCCGCTACTGAAAATAATAATTTTTATTGGCTGATACTCTTTGCCAAACTCATTGAGTTTTATAAAATTGAGGCTTGAATGCAATTCTAGGTTTGCCTTAGAATCAACAATTGAGAAAATGCTATTACTTTTTTATCATTGGAAATTGTAATAAGAAATAAACTGCTTGTAACTTTGGACACTTTGAAAGGTCCCCAGTTCAAGCCTGAGTGAAAGTAGGAATTTTTCCTGTCTCCATTTGGATAAAATTTGGAGAATTGGGTATTACTCGTTCTAATTGTCGCCTCTATCTGATATTATCAAATATTAATTGAATATGATTTTCACTGATGTAAATGGACTGTCAGAGAGATGATTGTGAAATATAGACCAGAATCTCCACTATAATTTTGCACCAAAACTTGATCTTTCAGTTGCTCGGTAGTCGAGATAATTAATTTTATTTGCTTTAGAACACGATTTCAACCCACAACGGGCATTTTGTCCGTGATGAACTACAGCAAAATCAAATAATGATTGAATTTTGTAAGAACATTTTTTTTAAACCTCATTTTTAAAAACTTAGGCAAGTAACAGCGGTCATATCAGCACCTGCGTACCTTTGGAGCGGTAAAAAAAATAATACATTAAAACGACAAAAATGACATTTGGGCAAAATATAGATATAGGGTAACGTGTGGTATTTCTGGACAAGGTGCTTTACGGGACATCCCCATAGCAAAATTCCGCAAAAATTCCAATGGAAAACTTGCGTCCAAATGGCTAAATTCGCTGGAATTTGACGCTAAAATTCCACTAAGTTTTCCTATGGAATTTAAAGCCGGAAATTCCATGGAAATCATAGTACTCCATGGAATTTACTAGTACGACATGCTGGAATTCCAGCGTTAAATTCCGCGGTATTCCGCGGAAGATTTATATGGAAACTCACACGTGAAACGTCCGCGGGATAAGCTGGAAAAAACATATGGAAATTTCCACTATCTTTCCATAGTGTTTTATATGGATTTTTCCACTAGTTTTCTGAAATGTCAAACAAGTAAAATGGTGTTGCGAAAACTTTTAGAATTTGTTTCCAAACCTTCCGTAAACATTTCTAGTGATTCATGTGGCAGTTATAATATAATTAATTATGCGATGCTGCGTTTCGTGTAGATAATAATGAAGTGATTACATTAAATAGGTCGCCAACCTAAAATAATGCTGTTTTTATGTTAATTAATATATATTTTAGGAAAAAAATTTTTTTTTAATAAAATATTTTTTTATTGCTCAAAGTGTCAATTCGTTATTGCTGGTTTATAAAAACATATTATAATCCTCGTAATCTTTGCCGTTTCTATAAAATTCCGAAGTAAAATCATGAGGTGCATGTGACAGCTTCATTTTTTCTCCATTTTATTTTGGTGGAAAAATCCACATAAATTCCACGAGCATTTCCATGGATGTATTCTATAGGAAAAATCCAGCATAAATCCATTAAATTTTCCTTGGAACCTATTATGGAAAATTCCTATGGAATTTTTTAAGGAAAAATAGTGGAAAATTCCAAGGAATTTTTCGCTTGTTATTCCTATTCCGCTTTCTTTTGCAATGGGGATAACATGGGTATTTTGGGACACATCAAAAATCCTATAAATATTTGTTTTCTAATTATTTTTAAGTTCTATATAATTACATTTAAGTTCTTCACGTATCAGATAAACATAAAATTTCTGAAATTTTATTTGATTTAAAGCGTGAAATACACGTGAATTGTAAGTGTCACATTTCACTTTTTACAAAACCTTCAGTGTGGTCAATTTTGCAGATGTCGAAACAAACAGTGCTTAGTTTCTTTCGATTTAAGTCACTTTAAAAGTGAAATTTAAACAAAATTTTTATGAAAGAATGAAGTTTAGAACTTCTACTTAAATCCGATGCGCAATGGAATTTTCGAGTTATTTAACTTAGAAAATTGAATAATTTTCTTTTTAATAATAGCGCCCCTAACGGTGGTTTCACAAATACCCAATATCAGAAGGAGATGTGGCATTTCGCGAGAGCTTTCCAAAACGCCCTTACTTTTTAACACTAAACCTACCGCCCGTTTTTGGTCGATTGATCTTAAATTTTAGTATGTTATAGTTACTTGGGTCTAATAGCTCTTGATTATTATTGTTATTAATCGAATCGAGACACTTTATTTAGTATTACAGTAACCACGAAAAACTCTAGATTGGAAAGTACTGTTTTTTTCTTTTTTTCCATCTAAAACTGTTAGGAAATCTGACAGTTCCAAATTAGACATGATTCCAAATTACCTCATCTTACCCTTTCTAAACAAAAAATCGAGATGATGTATTTTATTTTATTTTTCCGTCTGCATACTAGTGGTAAAAATAAATAAACTTGGGCATGATTGTTTCATTAGCAATAAAAAAAATCTTTAAGTTGATAATATCCTTGATCTAATACCTTGTATTTATGATGCGTTACCAATATTTTTTTGTTTATAGCTATTCCTTGACAATATAATAATAAAATAGCCATTATGCTTTTTAATTATGCATATGCACGATATTATTCTTTTTTATAAAAATTTCAAACAAGAAATTGCAATAACTGGTAATTCTATTGAGTTCAATGGTGAATGGTTATGGAGAAAAAAAAACTCGAAATTGATGAATGATTGCCTGATAAAACGCATTTTATAGTGACTTCATCAAAGTTAAAAAGAAACATTAAATAATACATAAACAATGCTGAATCATCTTTCATCTTTCAATGAGACTTTAAAGGTTTACATACAACATTAATTTTTCTATCAAAATACCAATATATATATATATATATTTCTTTTATTTATCGAGGCAATAATAAAGAGAATAAAAATTGCACAATTTACTCCATATCGCTCCTTGGAAATTACAAGGGGCCAACTCAATCTGAGCCATTTTTCAGGAGACAGCATGAAAGATTCAACTTTTTATAAATAATTATATCAATTAAGTATGTTAATAAAAACAATTTAATTTTTTTCTATTTGTATGAGCATTATTATAAACATCGAAACATACATATTTTTACTTTTCAAAATATGTTTTTTTATGAGTTAGCTCTTTGTCATTCTAAAGTCCAAGTTTGAATATTGACCGGCTTCTATCTCCTTTTCCAATTAACATTTTGAGCTAAATTTTGGGGTTTTGGTTTCGCCTCGATGAGCACTTTCAGATGGAAGTTCAAAAAGTCACCACAGGTGGCGCTGTAATAGCGTCAAAATTCATCAAAATTTAAACTCAATTTTCTCAAAAAAACGGCATTGTGCAAGTTAATCAAATTTTAGAGTGTTATAGTCTAGTCTATGACGTTTCAAAAAAGTGGCGTAAGTTCGCTGTGGTTTCAGTAGAACCGGAGATATGAAGTGTCCAAGTTCACAAAATTCAAAAAATCATATCTCCGGTTCTAATTGACCGATTTTAATGAGTGAGGGCTCAAATAAAAGATCTATCGGATTGCTACAACTCTCTAAAACATTTGAACTTCGTGGGACCAACATCGGGGGCGCCACAGTCGAAAAACCAATTTCAATATCACATAACCTCAATTATCTCGACTGTCGCTGAACCGATTTTGATGATTACTTCGACATAATTGTAGAGGACATTTGTGTCTACATTTCGTCCATACATCATTTTCCAATCAGACTACGCTATCTGTCCGATTTTGCCGTTTAATTATGAAAAAATTGATTTTTTTTCCCATAATAACGCTTTAAAACCACTCAGATGCCAATTTGACTGCTTCTACTCGACCAAGACACTTAAAATAGGGTTTTAAATGGAAAGTCTCACAAAATACAACAATTCTTTGATATAGTTGAAGTTCACCAAATGAACACTTGCGGCGCTCTGGTCGAAAAAACGAGTTCAGAAACAAACAACGTCGATTAATCGATGAGATCAAGTTTCACGGCAAAATTATAGAGAGCATTCTGGTCTACATTTCATTCATATATCACTTTTCTGTCACTTCATCCAAATCCTTGATATTTTGGTTTAAATACAAAATTTGTATAATTTTACGAATTTGATTTAATATAACTGAATGGCGTCCCCCAACTTCAGCTCTAAATCGAATTTGCATACATTCCGAGTTAGGTCACATTAAGAATCTCACCTACATAAGCCGGTTAGGATTATCTGTCCCTTTTGTAAAATGTGTATTTTTTCTATTATTTTGATGAGTTCTTTTTTTTATCAAAAACTATTAAAAATCCCTTAACCCTTTAACGACGAGACAGTTTTTGCTGACCGAAAATCAGCAATAAAAATGAAACCGATAAACAAATCCGTAAAAGGTCTTACATTTAACCTTAAAAAGTCCAACAGTCTGATTTGGTGTATTTTTTGTCTCTATGTACGATAAAAACAAAAATAAACCAAAAATATAAGTATTTTTTCTGATGATACTAATGACTGATAATTTTCACTCTGATGAAAAATATTGTGTTTGAATACTGTAGTTTCTTTTACCCAAATGATTTTGCTTAAAAAAAATTGGAAGTATAAAAAATAATTAAAATCAATTTTCAATATTAAAATTTAAAAATTCGTTATTTTTTAGCTTAAAAATTTACTATATAGCGAATAGCTGTAATTGTAAAAAATATCCTAGATTACTTCAACCTTCTACCTTGAAAAAATGTACAAACATAAGAAAAAAATTACTTTAGGTAGCCAGGAAAAATTATTTTCTTTATGGGACACCGGTGTACCAATCGTCCTTAAAGGTTTAAAGCACTTAAAGGCAGAGAAAAAAATAGAAAAAATATTCAGTTTAAAAACGTCCTACTTCAAAATTTCAAATTTTTACGTAAAGTAGAAGCCAGAGGAACTCTAGAACTAGAAAGTCTTATCTGTTATTTCAATAAAATTATTGCCCCAAGTTCAATACAGTGTAAAGTAAAATGCTGTTTTCTTGCAAAATTACTACAAAGTCTTTAATAAACCATGGAGTGAAGCAATCGTGAAATTTACCTTTTCTGTGTCATTGATGATTGACAGTAGAGACTGATAATTAATATCCAATTATTAGAATTGTAAGTCCATGGCATATCATTCATTCCATGCATTCAGCTAGAACTTCTTTTGAACCGGTTGATACTCGGTAAATTGTAGAGTTCAGACCGGTTCACACCAATTGGATGAAAATTGAGAGAAAATTGGATATTGCACCTGCGTTTGGATTTGAATGAACTACCTACCCTACCTACCAAGGAGGTATTTTCCGGAGAACAGGAGCATCAAGAAATTTTGCATAAAACATCTTGATACCAAAAAATAAATAAATTAAATTCAAAATTCCATACCAGAGAATGTTTGCTTGGCTTCCTTTAATATCCAAACTCACAATTTACACACAAAAATTCTTATGTCTGTGCCTTGCGTGGTTTTGCAGTGACATTCTCACGGAATCCATTGCGGAAGCGCCTCCTGACATTCTTCAGATAGCGCATACGGCCAGTTCCAGTGGTCTTCCTCCTCTTAGCCTTCACGGACCAGTTGTCTGTAAGGAGATAAAGCCATTCAGTTCATCCTACCTGACTACAAACTGCATTAAATTCACTGTCCGGAAAATTTTATATGCCCATTAAAATGCTTTTACAAAGCGTCAATAAGCTGATCATAGTCTCCCAAATTATTAATCTATCTGTGAACTTGACGAAGTGATTTGTGCTACATCAATTCGCTCAAATCACAGAATAAAAGCCCATCCCAAACATCTGTCCGGGAGTGAGTTTGAGGTTATGTTCAACTTACATGAGCGCAACTTGGCCGACGGATATCCACATTGGGCACACCGATGCTTCTGGATGTGGTAGGATGAGCGTCCACACCGACGGCACAGTGTGTGGGTCTTATTGCGGCGTTTTCCAAAACTCGAAGTTCCCTTCGTCTAAAAGAAAAACACATCTCCATTACACGTGGTGAATCTCTAAAATGACTTTTTTTTCACTTAATTCAAATTATTTTCACAATTATTTCTACCAACAACTGTTCACAGTAACTTGCTCAATCAACAAATACTAAATCTAAATTCAGAAACAAGGATTTAATTGGTAAAACTCACCATTTTTCTTGTTTCGCGATACTACTTCAGTAGTATTTGACACCGGAAAGAAATGGCGACCAGTCAACCCAGCTGAACTCACAAATCTTCGTCAAGTTTTGTCATGAGTTACCACATGACAGAGTATCGATATTTATATAAAAATGTAAATCCTTCTCGATCTCGTGTAATTTTTGGCATTGATGCCTATGGGATGCCTGTATTGCTGTGTGATGTGAAGGAACGTCCAAGTTGGTACGAAAAAAGTGAAAAGTAACTTAGTTGAATCTATGCAATTACTCAAGTAAATAAATTAGAAGGTTATATTATTTATAAAGTTTTGCTGTTAGTCGTTAATAGTTAATAAAGTTTTTCAAAAATCGAATTATGGAGAAAAGTCGTATACCCATAATTATCAGCATTTCAAAAAGAAATCAATGAGCCATACTTAAAATTTACTAGCTCACAACTAATTTAAATCACTAATAAGATCGCGCAAAATATATTTGGACCAATACAATTAATTTTCTGATAATAATTATCGGTTATAAACCGCTTCATAGCCAATTGGAACCGATTCAGTCTTCTCAGAAATTCCAAGACCTTTCCAGCGAGCCTAAATATGACCCCATTCGGTTGATAAATGCGCACTCTGGAGCCTTTTAAATCTTTGACCTTGAAAAACCGTTATTAGGAATTATTCAACGAAATTTTCCTACATGGTAGAATGTCCGCCTGCAATAATAAGATTAAATTTTATATATCTTTTAAGATTGTCCACTAAGGAATCTCGTTAAAAATAAAACTGATATAATATAAAATGACACCTTACCTAGACTAAAAAGTGTCGAAATTTTAATTCATACCCACAGAAAAATTTTGACTCTAAATTTAAGAATATATAAAACTACTGGAACTTAAATTGGACGTGAATCCCCGAGGCGCCCTCTCTTTGGCGGTAAGAGGCGGTAGAAATGTCTTGAGATTTGAAAATTACAACTAAAACTAAATGATCAAGAATTTAGGATCAGGGCATTGGCATTCATTGGATGGGATTTTAAATTAAAATTCTGAGTGTTTCCATTTAAGAAAATTTTTTTTAAGAAAATTTATAATCATTGCGTGAAATTGAAGAAAATTTTTACGAATTAAATGTCTTAAGAGAGTATTTGTAATTCTAAGAAGAAAGTAAAAATGTGTACACAGCACAAAAATTGTAATTATTTCACTATTTTTAGTAAAGAACAATGTCTATTTAGTTTTTAAATGTAAAATGTTCTTTTATGGCCTCTACACATTGGGAGCAATTTTTTTCAAAAATTGCTTTTTTGAAGGAAATTCCCTGCAGCGTTGTAGGGGGAAACGTCAAATTTCTGTCAAAAACGCAATTTTTGACGAAAATTGCTCCAAATGTGTAGACGCCTTTAGATAATTTTAAATGCACTTTGCTTACAGGACGTCGTATTACCGTTACTTTTCAAAAAAAAAAAAAAAAACTGAGGACATCATCGTATTCACGAAAAATCAGCCACATTAACTGATATAGAATTAGTAGACCCACATGATTCCACAATATCAACTAAGGTAATTTTAAATATTTACAATTTTGCTTGTTAAAAGCCTTATGTCCAACGCACAATAACTTTTGTTTAGTAAACGTGTTTTCGACATTTCAATGAAAGTGAGTGAGATCTAGATCTAGTCATCTCGCTCATTCTCATGGGAAATTTTGAAAGCATGTTTACAAACAAAAGTTATTGTGCGTTGGGCATTATGTCCAGCGCACATTAACTTTTGTTTGTAAATATGTTTTCAAAATTTCCTATGAGAATGAGCGAGATGACTAGATCTAGGTCTCACTCACTCTCATAGAAGTGTCAAAAACATGTTTACAAAACAAAAGTTATTGTGCGTTGGTCATTATGCTCAATGCACAATAACTTTTGTTTATAAACATGTTTTCAAAATTTCCTATGAGAGTAAGCGAGATGACTAGATTTAGATCTCAGTCTCTCTCATGGAAATGTCAAAAACATGTTTACTAAACAAAAGTTATTGTGCGTTGGGCATTATAATACATATATTTTTTTTAGGTCTACATCTCTAATCAAAGATGATGAATAAAGCAATGCGCAGTTGTTGAGAGAGGAAGAGGAATATCTCGAAACATAATATCAGTATACATCTTCGGACTCTCTTCTCTGTCTTTATATGCAGAAAATTTGGTGGAATATATCGCAGAATTTGTAGTAAAAGTCTGCTTTTGCGAATCCATTGCGACAAATGCACCAATCTTTTGGAGGGGGCGGGGGAACAGCGAGTCAAATGTCTTATTTTTTATAAAGCATATGGACGACTGAAATATCCATCTAATTCCGTATTGAGGGTGTGCAAGATTGAAGAAAAAGCCTTGCCTGAGATGGGAAACAATCACATTAAACAGGATTTTCTCAAGATTAGAAGAATGTTGCGCAGATCTTGTGCTGACATTCCAAATCTGTTTGAAGAAGATACTGATTTCTACATGCTGCAGACCATCGTTTCTTGTTAATTGATGCAATCACTGAGAAGTATTTGAATGTGAGATTCTACGCCATTCATAAAGCATCTAAACCTGAAATCTCCAAAAGACAGAAACTGCGTCGTCTAACATTTTTCATGGGGCACTGACTTAATTAATTTCTTATTTTTTCCTCTTCCATCCATCGATCCTTTTTTATAATGACGTTAAAAATTGTTATTGAGTTAATATTCTTATTGTATCAGGCACTTGTATTGTCGTATTTATTCAATAATTTCCTCTAAAATAATCAATACTTTTATTTCATAAATTATATAGTATTTTGTTAGCCACGATTTGGAATGTTTTGTGAGCTATCCTTTTTGCTTCAGGAACAATACTTCCCTATTCCTGGCGAAATCTTCCAGTACCCCAGCATATTAATTTGCTTTTGAACCTTCCTGTTGGGGTGGTCTTGGAGGAATACCACCAGCTTCCTCATGATCCTGGACTTTCTGATTGGCTGTTGATTGTGGAGAATCACAGTCGCAACACAAACACTCCTTTAGCCACTTTTCTTTGGATTTCCTGAACAAAAAAACATTGATCACTTGATGGTTTTGGTCTTTTCCACTCTTTACAACTCACCTTTATCGTTTAATATCCTGATGGTAGCCATTCCTGCACAAAATTTTCACCAATGCACATTTTATTCACGAACAGAAAAAATAGCTTAGCTTAGCAAGTCAACTGACACAAATGGAACAATTGCTACACTGTAAATTCTCGATCCGCTCGATTCTCACTGACGTCACAAAATCACTTCCCCTCCCGATGCGTCGTACCTTATTATAGAGCAATGTTATGATTTGTTGTGTGAAATGATAAGGTCCAAATACCTTGGTTAAAAGCCTTATAATACATATATTTTTTTGGGTTTACATCTCTAATCAGAGATGATGAAGAAAGCAATGGGCAGTTGTTGAGAGAGAGTTGTTGAGTTGTTTATTTTCAGCGGTTTTTCTTATCACAATTTACAAAAGGGCGGGAAGTTTCTGAAAATAGCGGGAAAATCGGGTTGTTTTGATTCCAGTAGGGGGAAGTGGGGTACCTTTGAAAGTGGGGTACTTTTGAAATTGGGATTTTTCACCTATTTTTTAAATAAAGTTGAGCCTTTTCTTGATATAATTTAGCTGCACAAACAGATTGAGAAGCTAAATTACATTATGACATGGCTCAGTTCTACTTAAAAATATATGAAAAATCCCAATTTCAAAGGTGCCCCACTTTCAAAAGTGCCCCACTTCCCCCTACACTGTAAGAGGAGTAGAGGAGTCTATGTATTTTAAGTTTATGGACTTTTGTAAAAATTTGTTGGTTAGACTAGAGAGATTACAGAAAGCAGTCTAATTCGTAGGAAATCAAATGACTCTAAAAAATCCTTCAAATATTGATAAATATTGTAAAGTTGTGAAGGCTACATCAGAGCACACATAACGAAGAGTCAGCATATCAACAAGGGATACGAGTTTTTGCAACTCTCTAGAAGAGGAGACGTTGTAAATTCAATATAACAAGACTTCAAATATAATATTATCCACATGAAAAATCAAATCATGGATTTTGTTCAAAACGTTGATCATTTTAGAAATTAAGAAAGTAAGGAGTTTGTTTTGCTTATGGAAGCAAATAGTATTCTGCGATTGTGACTATCAAGAGATATTATTTGATTTGATTGTAAAACTTCACGACATACAGTTTACAGTTAAAACCATAGTACTTGATTCTGGCGAAGGAAATCAAGGTCTTTGGAAGTCACTTTAAATCAGCTATATAAAATGCAATTTTAGCTGTTAGAGGGCGCCTGGACCGTCGCCACTGGCAACCCTCTAAAGAAGTACCATGCCAGTGGCCGCCATATTCATTCTATTCTCCAACCTTGTTCACATTAGACGCTCTCAATATATCGTCGGTTGCCTCAGCAACTGTGCTAACTGCATTTTCTTTGTGTCAGCATTCGTTGTAAGCAACGCATCGCTGCGCGGCGTTTGCAATGAATGCAGACACAAAGCAGATGCAGTTAACACAGTTTCTGAGGCAACCGACGATATTTATTCTCACTTGTCGTTATCCAGTTGAAGTTCTCTATTTAATAAATTCTGATAAATTTTATAAATCCATATAGTGTTTGGTTTGGACCAGCCACCTCATACACCCTTCGGCGACAACGTGGGATTATTAAAAACTAATATTCCTCTTCTCCTGAAGGTACCAAGCCATAACATTAGCCATCCAGTGACCAAAAGGAATGTTTGCTTATGCCTTTGCTGATGACTCTATCTTTTAAAACAAATTCGAAATTGGCTCCTGGACATTGGGTTAAAACTAGGGAACGGACATATCGTGACTAAGCGTATTAACTAAGAAGTCTACATATCATTAGTCTACAATTCACAAATTCGATAAGCACATAGATTTAACCTAGGTTTATAAGCAAAATGTTGGAACTGCAAGAGAATTACTGTCAAGAAAGACATCTGTACTTTTAGAGAAGCACGTAGGAGGCTGTTCAGACTCTAAAGCTCGACAAGAATTAGTATTAATAATATATGATCAAATCGAAATATTTAATGTCTACCTATCGGTTTGGAGGGTTTGACAAACGAAAAAATTCAATACTTAAATTTCCATGTGGAGTTAAAGTGGAGGAACAAGATAAAGCTCTAACAAAGATGACTAACTTAATACTCGACATGAGAGCTTCGGAGAAAATTAATTCACAAGATTTGCCAGAAAGCATTCTTATGTCGATAAGTACTATTAATATAGTTAAACTCTGTACAGGACTACACAAAATGGCGGAGTACCATTGCTTAATTTCGGTCGGTTACTGCAACAGCTGATTTGTGATTGGGCTCATAGGATGGAGCAAATTAAGCTCAACTATGTGAAGCGGAAGAATATATCTCTTCATGCAGTAGCCCGTAATGAAATACCCAGCGATGATGCTTTACCAAATGGTGCAATTGACTCAGAAGATAAAATTAATGTGGAGCCACCAATTGAGGGAGTTCTTTCCCTGCAGTGTGGATGATTCTTCCATGCTCCCGGAGTAGTTGGATCGGAAGGGGGTGAGCCACGGATCGGCAGATGTTTTTTATGAGGATTAATCTGCTTTCTTGGCATCCACAATGCTTAATAACTCTACAATGCTTCATTGAATCTTTTTCGTCACTCTTGCACTGTGTATTGTAAATTCACAGGAAAAAACTTCTAAAATTGTTAAATTTAATAACACTCACTGGTAAAGTGTTTCTTCATAACAAAAACATCCAGTAATGACCATGAAGATGACAGCTGAGTGCGCAGAGCGCAATTTCCCACGAAAACACGTATGCCGATCCGAGGAACAGATTGAACAAAACGTACTTGTTTGCAAAAAACAATTTTTGTTCAATATTTCTTGACGAGACATAAAAATATATATATTGATATTGAAATTTGAATCACAGAGTATTAATTTTTTTTTATTGGCATAGATTTTCAAATCATTTTAATCAGTTCCTTATATTCTGTCAGACAAATTCTCATGTAAAATTTTAAGAAAGTAATGAATGGCGGATTTCTGGTTAAGACTCCGATACAGCGATTCGATGTTCTATATAGAGTAAATATGAACCATAATAATTCATTTAGCTAAAGGTCATTGCTAAAATGCACCGAATAATTATTAAAAATACTTTTTATTTTGGGGTTTCGATACGCGGGACAACCTTCCGATCCGAGGTACACTGACGATAGCTGGTACATTTCCCTTATCCTTTAGAAATAATTTCACATAGGTTCGATTATTTCCATTTTTTTTTAACAAGATTAGTCAAATCAATAAAATGTCAACGAGATATTCGTATTCAGAAGTGGATGTTTTTGCGATATTTTATAAATTGGAAATTAAAAAATAAATCTGAATATTTTTGTTCAGTGGAAATGGAATATTATGTTTAATGAAAATTTATCAATTTCTATTTCAATGTATATCAAAATCTCAAAATTAGAAAGAAAAAACCGAGTTGGCTTAGCACCTTTTAATTTCCAAAGTACATTTTAAATAAAAAAGTAATAATTTTCTACATTTTTTTTACATCGTTTTAGGTAAAAATTTATCGCTGAATAACGCTGTTTGGTCAGCTGGGATTCTTCGTCAAATGAAAAATTGACATAAAACGTCGGAGGAAGAGAGAGGGAGAGAAAACAAGCTTGGCTATATGGACCCGAGTAGAGGGCACATTGAAATTGTCACTGACATTTCATAGTGAAAATTCATGAAAGTCACAGTGAATATTCACCGAGTGAAAATTCATGAAATTTCACGATTAAATCCGACCATTCCCGAAGATTCACGATGTGATATTCACCACCGAAATTCACCATCACCTCTTTCGCGCGGTGCGTCCATTTTGGTATTTCTCGCGCTTCAGTGTGTGAAATTGTGATTCGATTCCATTCGATAATGAAGCCCCGTGGAAGAGTTTGGGGACATTTTACATCTGAAGGGGGCACCAAGAAGCAGAAGTGTTTTTTCTGCGACTGGTGTATCACCGAAAATGCCTTTCGTATGAAAGAACACTTGCTGCTGAGGTGCCCCAACGTACCTCCAGAGGTGAAACAAGCTTTTGATGAAGGTAAGAAAACCTACAAATACTTTCCAAGACGGTAAGAAAATCTGCAATAATCTAAATATTTTTATTGTTTCCATTACAGATACAAAAGCGTCACCGAAATCTGGAGGTGCGACAAGCAAAAAATCCCCGGCGGAAAAGCAGCAGGCGTCGGCAAGGGTGGTTATTTCCGAGGAACAAAAGGTGAGTGTTTTTTTTTTTAACTTCCTACTTCACTGGCAAGACGGGCAAAAGGTGAAATTTATCCATCAGATGTTTCCGGAACTCCGTAAACATCCCATTTTATCGTATTTGCCCGTTTTATCAGTCATTTCACGACACGATGAGCTATCTGGAGAATACTCTCACAGTGCGCTTGAGACGCTTGAGTACTATTCCCAACTGGAGGGCTCCGAGTGAGTCCGACAGCCTTACATAAAATACACTGGTGGCAATCATAGCTCCACTTTTTCATACTGGAAAAACTTTGAAAAAAAATTTTTTTTAGAAAAAAATAAAAAAGTCATTTGAAGGTATTTTCATACCGATATGTAAAATTGCTATTCGAATTTCATACCGTTAGAACTGTGAGTACTGTAATAGAATCTTTATCAAAATGGCGATTTTCGGGTGGCAATAATTATAGCTCCACTCAATAAATTTGGCTCCAGGGTATTTATTTTCAATCAGTGAAGGTAAATATCTTTTAGTAATTTAATTAATAACTACATTAACCTAATTAGAATCGTTTTTTATAGAGTTTTTCATGTATTTGCTGAAATTTTGTAAGAAAAATGTTTAATGAACAAAAATAAAGGATTAATTAAGGTCTTGAAGGGGATGGAAATTGACAACCAAAAAATTTTCATAAAAATGACAAGATCCTATTACCTTTCACCCGAATTTATCCATATAGCCGACATATATGCATTTTAAACCACTCCCAGAGCTAAAAATCTCTTCTTTTGTTAGAGGCAAAAGTGTGCAAATTTCCGTGTTACAGTCGAAAAAAACAAGTTTTCTACCGAAATTTGATGTAAAACAATGCTGACAGCTTAGTCTCATCATGTACTGTTGATTCTGCCCCAAACCAGAATCCCAAGTGACTAAGGTGGTCTTCAGAATACTGAAATAAATAATTATCAAAAATAAGCTTATTGCAGTTTGATAAATAGAAGGTGTTTTACGTCACTTAAGTGGTTTAAAATTATTTTTTCAGAAAGAAAACAAGTTAAGACAATACATATCAATTTTTTATTTAAAAAATAATAATTTTGTACCACTTAAATGACGTAAAACACCTTCTATTCATCAAACAACAATAAACTTCTTTTTCATAATTTTTTATTTCAGTATTCTGAAGACCACCTTAGTCACTTGGGATTCTGGTTTGGGGCAGAATCAACAGGACATGATGAGACTAAGCTGTCAGCATTGTTTTACATCAAATTTCGGTAGAAAACTTGTTTTTTTCGACTGTAACACGGAAATTTGCACACTTTTGCCTCTAACAAAAGAAGAGATTTTTAGCTCTGGGAGTGGTTTAAAATGCATATATGTCGGCTATATGGATAAATTCGGGTGAAAGGTAATAGGATCTTGTCATTTTTATGAAAATTTTTTGGTTGTCAATTTCCATCCCCTTCAAGACATAAATTAATCCCTTATTTTTGTTCATTACAAATTTTACTTACAAAATTTCAGCAAAATTCATGAAAAACTTTATAAAAAACGATTCTAATTAGGATAATATAGTTATTAATTTAATTACTAAAAGATATTTACCTTCAATGATTGAAAATGAATACCCTGGAGCCAAATTTATTGAGTGGAGCTATAATTATTGCCACCCGAAAATCGCCATTTTGATAAAGATTCTATTACAGTACTCACAGTTCTAACGGTATGAAATTCGAATAGCAATTTTACATATCGGTATGAAAATACCTTCAAATGACTTTTTTATTTTTTTCTAAAAAATATTTTTTTTTTCAAAGTTTTTCCAGTATGAAAAAGTGGAGCTATGATTATTGCCAGCAGTGTAGAAGGAGAAGAAGAAGAAAACAAGCTGAGTAAACTTCAGCCTTCTCCGTTGTGCCGTGAAAAAAAAAATAAAAATTTTTCTCTCGTGAAATAAATCATCCAGGAAGGCACGTGGAACATATAATAATTAAGTGCAGGGAGCATCATACAGAAAGAATCAAGTACGAGTTTTCTAAAATCCAAAACTATAAAACAATTTGCAAAAATACTTCAGTAAAAAATATCAGTGAAATAACAAAATTCTTAAAAACAGTGAAAAAAGATATCTAAAATAATATATTAAAAATAAATAAATAAATAAAAATATATCAAATTTGATTCCCCAGAAAAGCTATGCAAGTCATTGTGAGGAGACCTTCCCACCCGGCAAATTCTGCAGAATTCTGCAGAAATTCGTCAGATTTGAATTACTAACTGCCGAAAAATCAGCAGAATTTCTGCAGAATTTTGTTCTAAGGTGGATCCGATCGTTGTATGAAAATTCTGCAGAATTTTCTGCAGAATTTCTATAGAAAATTTTAAAATTATCGGCAGAATTTCTTTAGAGTATTTAGATGATTTCTACATTTCTTCTACCCTTTCTAATGTTTCTAAACATTATTTTAACTACATAAAAATATGTATTTCAATTTATTTAAAATTCAATTTTTATTCAACAATTTTACGTGAATACTCTCTTTTTTTTTACAATATTATTATAATATTATAATACAATATTATTAAATCAGCCATAATAGAAAATACGAAGGGGAAGGAAATGGTTAGAAAACACGAAAGAAATTCGCGATGCTCACGAAGTCGCACGACTATGCCGAAGCCACACGAAGTATCCGATTGAATGACAAGAAACGTTAAAATTTCAAAAGTGCTGAATTGCAGATCGAAGTTTTGCTGGGTTGGCCTCGAGGCAGACCTAGGACAAGGTGGCTGAATCAAATTCAGAATCTTGCCTTGGAACGCCTTGGGATCGAACCCGAACATCTTCCTGAAGTGGCGGAGGATCGACAAGCGTGGGCTGCTAATTTGGATGTCATGGGCCCGCGACCCCAATAGGGATAAGCGGTTGAAATGAAAATGAATGAATGAATATCAAAAAGAATAAATAAAGTGACCGTTAAAAAATCAAAACACAAATTCAAAACAAGTGCAAAAAAAAGTGAAAAGTGAAAGACGCAAACTTCAGGCTGTGTGGATATTGTCAGAACGTCCGGCCTAAAACTTTAAAGCGAAGAAGAAGAAGAAAGAAAACAAGCTGGGTATACGGATTCTATTTTATTTATGTTTTTTTCTTTGTATCGTTAGTTTTTCACGGGATTGAGGACTCGGTTGAGAGGAAAAATGTCTAAAAAACCTGATGGTTATAGTAATATTGTGGAGTGTCCCTACAATAAAGCTCATCAAATCGAAAATGGTCGAAGATTCCAGACTCATTTAATAAAATGCCGCCGAGAATACGAGAAATGCCGCACTTTGAACAAAGTACAGTGTCCTTTTAATGCTACACACTTGATAAATGAGCCTGAACGCCAGGTGAGTATATATATGCCATCGTGAATTTCTCCTGCACCTGCCCATTTATATCCTTTGTCAGCATCACGTGGAGAATTGTCCGGACAGGGTGATTGTTGACAAGTTCCGAATGCCAGTTGTGGATTCTGTTCAGGCACTACAAAGGGCAGACAATATTAAAATGATTCCACAAAATCCACTGGATGATGAAGAAGATTGGGATAACGATGCTCCAACTCAAGCTTATGATCCACAGAAATATTGTGAAGCCAACAATATCATCCGTCAATGCCATGGGATGCAGCCCAGCGAGAGGAAAGCCTTTAGAAAACAAGAACACTTGCGTCTGGGCGATATTCGAAAGACCAAATAATTTTAATGAACTTTCCTCTTGAAAAAAAAAACATTTGATCAAATTTCTTTTACCATTTGATTAAATTCTTTATATCTTATAGAATTATAAAATTGTACATTAAACCTTTTATTTTACAAATTGACGAAAATGACCGTGAAAAAATTTTATCAAGTTTTAAATAAAGAGAAAAACGATATTGTAAAGAACAGATTTTACCAATAAAATTCTCAGATGGATTAATCATATTTATTCTGTCTTGAGCAGGCTTTCTACAAGCTGGCTAAGCAAGGGTTTGGTAAATGAAAAGAGGCGGCAAAGTGTCCCAGCTTTGCGGAATGCTCGAACTTAAGAGATAGAGATTTTTGTGAATTAATTTTTCGCATGATCTTTTGGTGCTTACACTGAGAAAAAAAGAGGGTGCGATTAACTTTTTTTCCTCGTAACTTTAACACTTTTAAAGTGTAAAAATATTAGATGAGTTCATATATTCTGTCAGTAGAAGAGGTAAAAAGTTTGGAGTGGTATATCTCAGCTCCTGATGAACATAATTGGATGAGTGAACTATTGTTGGAAAGCTTGGTTCATTAGCTTTCAGAATCTGGTATATGTAATTGGCTATGGGTAAATCATGGTCATCCAGAACCATTTATGTCGAAGAAGACACTTTTTGCAGCGTCATTTTTGACCATCTACTGCTGGGACCAGGAGTGACCCACAATTCTCGCACTTGGACTGTTCGTTAGAGGAACTCAAAGGGTATTTGTAGAAGAAACTTTTTTTTTGGACATCTTACTTTTTTTTATTCATCGACTTTTGCAAGAATTTTAAAATGTTAAACGCAAGGAAAAAATTACAGAAATTCTTCTATCCCATTTTCTGGACAAACTAATGAAGATATCGACTTGGAATGTTCTGAGTACCCCCCCATAAGTTGATCCAAGGAATCCAAATGTCACTTCAATTTCACCCCAACGTCATTGCTTCTCCTCCAGAAACCACTCTTTTAGGAATATCTCAAGAACTAGACCATCGATGCATTTCATTTTTGGATATGTTTTAAAGAGTGTCCTAGCGGACATTTCATCCAAACATCTCAACGACGACCGACCTCTTCTTCTTGCACGTGCTAATAATCTGGTCAGAAGAGCAGAATTTCCTCTGATCAATTTTCTGTCCAAAAAGACAAAGTTAGCGACTTTTATTGTTCTAAGTACCCCCCAAAAGTCAATCTAAGGAATCGAAATAACACATGCATTTGCCTCTCATCCCACTCCTTCTCCTCCAGAAACCACTCTTTTGGGAATATCTCAAGAACCAGACCATTGATCATTTTCATTTTTGGATATGTTTTAGTGAGTGTCCAAGCGGACATTTCATCCATACATCTCAACGACGCCCGACCTCTTCTTCTTGCACGTGCTAATAATCTGGTCAGAAGAGCAGAATTTCCTCTGATCAATTTTCTGACCAAAAAGACAAAGTTATCGACTTTGAATATCCTGAGAACCCTCCCCCATCCCCAAAAGCCAATCAAAGGAATCGAAAGAAATTCTGCTCTACTGACCAGATTATTAGCACGTGCAAGAAGAAGAGGTCGGGCGTAGTTGAGATGTATGGATGAAATGTCCGCTAGGACACTCTTTAAAACATATCCAAAAATGAAAATGATCAATGGTCTGGTTCTTGAGATATTCCCAAAAGAGTGGTTTCTGGAGGAGAAGGAGTGGGATGAGAGGCAAATGCATGTGTTATTTCGATTCCTTAGATTGACTTTTGGGGGGTACTCAGAACAATAAAAGTCGCTAACTTTGTCTTTTTGGACAGAAAATTGATCAGAGGAAATTCTGCTCTTCTGACCAGATTATTAGCACGTGCAAGAAGAAGAGGTCGGTCGTCGTTGAGATGTTTGGATGAAATGTCCGCTAGGACACTCTTTAAAACATATCCAAAAATGAAATGCATCGATGGTCTAGTTCTTGAGATATTCCTAAAAGAGTGGTTTCTGGAGGAGAAGCATAGACGTTGGGGTGAAATTGAAGTGACATTTGGATTCCTTGGATCAACTTATGGGGGGGTACTCAGAACATTCCAAGTCGATATCTTCATTAGTTTGTCCAGAAAATGGGATAGAAGAATTTCTGTAATTTTTTCCTTGCGTTTAACATTTTAAAATTCTTGCAAAAGTCGATGAATAAAAAAAAGTAAGATGTCCAAAAAAAAAGTTTCTTCTACAAATTATACCCTTTGAGTTCCTCTAACGAACAGTCCAAGTGCGAGAATTGTGGGTCACTCCTGGTCCCAGCAGTAGATGGTCAAAAATGACGCTGCAAAAAGTGTCTTCTTCGACATAAATGGTTCTGGATAACCATGATTTACCCATAGCCAATTACATATACCAGATTCTGAAAGCTAATGAACCAAGCTTTCCAACAATAGTTCACTCATCCAATTATGTTCATCAGGAGCTGAGATATACCACTCCAAACTTTTTACCTCTTCTACTGACAGAATATATGAACTCATCTAATATATCAACATTTTTTAATGTTAATTTTACACCTTAATAAGGGTAAAATTAACATGAAAAAGGGTAACTTTAATCCCTAATACACCTAAAAAGGGTAATATTTACACCGATTTCGGATCAATACTGCAGGGTAAAATTAACATTTCCGGAATGTTATTTTAACTTTTTCGGATTTCTCTGTGTACTAGAGATTAAATTGATTCATAAATCACAAATGTCACAAATGCATTTCAAAATCAAAAATTGGTATAGGATATTCTGGTATGAGGTACAAGCATATGGACAAACAAAACATGTAAACACGAAAAAATAAGTCACTCAGGGATATTCAACCGAATCATTATACAGTAGGGTAAAGTGGTACAAGTTGGACACAGTGGGGCCGTGATGGGCAAAACCTATTTTTTTTTCAACTTTAACTGAACCAGAAATATTTTTATTTCATTTGGCACTAACTGAAGATCATTTTCCCAAATTTTCATTAAGATCGGTTGGAAATTGTGGCCTATAGAGTTCTTTATGAATTTCCAAGTAATTGTAACTAAAGTTTCTTTGTTTTCTCAAGAAATCTATAAGTCTAGGCAGGAGCGTAACAACGAGGAGGGGCAGGGGTACGTACATTGCCCCCCCCCTCCTAACCGGCCTCTGCCCCCCCCTGAGAAGACCAATCTCTATTTCAAAATTTGCTAAAATTGTCCATTGTTCTTCTCAAAAAACAAAACTCGGTAAAATATTATCACATTTTTGTGACAAATTAAGAAAAACGTAATAGTTATTTGGTATTCATGTATTGATCTTTAAAAATATACTATTTTTCAAGTTTCAAAGCAATATATCAATAAAAATTATAAGTTTATGAATTCGAGAGCGACTTTGTAACATATATTCAAAACAAAACTTTTTCAAATTTGACTCTGTGGTTAAAGACTTCTTTTAAATGTAAAGGCCTCTACACATTATTGGGAGAAATTTTCACCAAAAATCGCATTTTTGACAGAATTTTTACGTTCTATAGCACTGCAGGCACTTTCCTTCAAAAACGCATTTTTTTTTTAAGGAAAGAAATGTTCAGAGTTCATAAGGAGCAATTTTCGTTGAAAGCTGTTCTCTTAACAGATTTTTTGTGCATTTCTTCCTGGTGGAAATATACCATCAATTTCTTAAAATAAAACAATTTTTAACATAAATTACTGTCAGTGTAGATACCTTAAGAAACAGTTTCTTGGCTGATCGATTTTCTTTTAAAACCATTGAAAGAAATATTTATTAAACGGTAAAGCAAAAAAGTGTATTGTTTTAATATTTCACGACAAAATTTTTGAATGAAAATTGATTTTTTTAATTAATTAAAAAGTTATACAAATGGTAATTTTTAATTAATATTTTAGTTTAAATCTAGTAAAAATTTTGATAATATTTAATTTCTCAGAGCAACTCAATCTGTCAAGTATTTTTCTTCATTATCGCAACAATCAAATATCATAATTTCTGCATCTATTTACTCTTAAAAAATTGATATATATTTTTTAAATCAAAACTCTATACAAGATTAATCAATATAGATTTTAACTTTGAGTAGTACAATAAAAAAATCAAGAAAAACACATTTTTGCGATTTTAAACCAAGATCAACCCTTAAACATTTATGAAGCCTCTTGGTTTCGTTGTTTTTATTAAAAACGATTTTTGAAAACTTATGTCTAATAAAAATGATTGTATTTTCGAAAATACAGAGACGGCCAAAGACTGTCAAATAAATTTGCATGCACTTAAGCAAACATCAAAAATTTTGAAGCACGTGATTTAAAGATTTTTTCTAGTTTTTCTTGGTTTAAATATGAAACAAACTTATGAAAACCGAAAATTTTTTTTATTTTTCTTCATATAAGAATTATCAGATACACATTTCACGTTAATTAGGGAGTGCTGCGACAAAACTCTAGTGAAGTAGGGGAGACTGGGGCAAAATTTGTCAAAACGAAAATTTTAATATTCACTATTTTCTAAAATAAAAGAGACTGAGGCTTGAAACTTTTATTATAGATAGCCTTCATGAACCTTCCGTAACTTACAAAGTTTCAAGGGATTCGAGGAAGGATTACGTAAAATAAAAAATAATGAAATTTTGAGCCCAATTTTTGGAATATTTGGCTTACAGAAAATATAAATACTGATTAGTTCAATTTAAGCACATTTCTCGTTAAGATAGAGAAAAATTATCTTCGACAAAGTTGTAGAGGAATAAATTTCCTATAGAAATATGACTATTTTATATTTTTAACGTTTGCAAGAGTAAAACGTCACAAATTATCCGAAGACTGACAAAATTTGCCCCAGAAATTTTGAGAATCTCCTCAAAATCGACTTTTAGAAAATGATTCGAAAATCACATTTCTTCCGAGATAGAGGAAAATAGTCTTCTGCAATGTTGTAGAGCAGTAAATTTCTTATCAGAATATGCACATTATAAAACGTTTAAGTTTTATCACAGCTCGTGAAAGAATTAAATATGCGTTTTGACAAGTTTTGCCCCAGTCTCCCCTACTTTAGACAGCCATTTTGTAATATTTTTTTTTTCGAAAAAAATAAATACTTGATGGTGTCCTCCTCGTTTAAAAAATCGCGTAAAACCAAAAAAAGAAAACAGTTAATTTTTGGTCTCCTAATTTAGACTCCCCCCTAATGCATTGTGAAGTAAGGGGGGAGTGTCAATTAGAAGGCCAAAACTTAGCTGTTTTTCGGATTTTTTCTTTGGAGTAGAAGGAAACAGTCAAGATTCTTGAACTTTTTTTGAGTGCCTCGTCGCACTACTCCCTTATTTCAGGAAAATCTGTAGTTCGTAATTTTTATCTGAGAAAAAAATCAATTTCCATTAGTGTATTTCATAGTTAAACAAAGAAAACCCGAAGAAAATCGTTAAATCGGAACTTTTTTTTTCAAGATTTTTAAAAAAAGATACGTTTTTAGGACAAAATTTTGACTTTCACATGCTCTAAAAAAATGCAGAATACGTTTTTACTAATTCTTTTAGTTCAACTAGAAGCGAATTTATTGCTGAAATAAGCCTTTATTCATTTCATTTGGTCTATAAGTTTTTTCTTAATCTTTTCCGCAAATTCGACAAAATTTTAAAAATGAGAAATGGAGAAAACACGCTTCAAATTTTTGAATGTGCGCTCGAGCGCATGCTATTCTTATCGGCGCTCATTTGCTTTCGGCTCTGTTACTTTGAATGCATTTCGAATAAGCTTCCGAAATATTTATGGTATATTCTAAGATAGTTTATCTATCGATTTAAACAATAAAAAATATAGACCACTTTTGATCTTTTAATTTACACTCTCCCTTATGGCCCCTACACAGTTGAGAAATTTATGTTCATATTGGAGCAAATTCCCTACGCTTGTGTAGGAAAAAATCTTTAATATGGACATAAATATCTCTAGTGTGTAGAGGCCATTAAGGATGAGTATATTTTCAAAAATTTAAATTGTAAAAAAAAATTTGCGCCCCCGTGAGCAAATTTCGTTCCTATACGCCCCTGAGTCTATGCGTTCGTATTTTTCTTCTGTTACAATTTTTTCTTTTTTCTCGTGTAGGTATGACATAATATGATTCACTTTCAAATTAGAAAAAGTTAGGAAAAATCCCTTACCCTTCGAAAAATCATTAAAAACTTATTAAAATATCTCAATTCTCTTAATAGATTATTAAAATTCTAGCTTAACTTTTTTATAAGGAAAAGATATTTGTGGAACTATAAATTTCAAAATGAAATTTTCTTGTTGTTAACAACATAAAATGATTTTACAATTTTATAGAATTCTTCACATGAGAATATGAGAAAAAATAATATAAAAATGCCTCAATTAACACTTTTAAAAATGAAAGAAACTGCAAGAAATTAAATTTTATTGGAAGCTAAATTTAAGAGATATGCCCAACACACAATAACTATTGTTTGTAAACATGTTTTCAAAATTTCCCATGAGAATGAGCGAGATGACTAGATCTAGATCTCACTCACTCTCATTGAAATATCACAAACATGTTTACAAAACAAAAGTTATTGTGCGTTGGGCAATACTCTTTATTTCTCAACTTTTTTCCATAATAACCTTTTTCAAGTTGTTTCGAGCCATTTATAGTATTTCAATTGAATTTATTAATTTATTAATGGTATAAGAATAGAAAAAAGAATTCTAATTGATTGAAGAAATAAAATAATTTTTTTTGAAAACGATTAAATTGTTAATATCCGAATTTTATCATAATATTGCTATATCTTTACATAAACAATTTTTTATGTTAAAAATACAACGTTGGGTTGGTATAAAAGAAAAACCCTTTATCTTCGAAAAGACTGTAAAACCATATAATGTTAGTTCAACAATAAAGAAATGGTTACATTATTGGAGTTATTTGGAGTCCAAGTTAACACCACTGAAGTCCATATAGTGTAAATAAAATTACTGTTGACACTATTGGAGATTAATACTACTATATAATTATATATTAATTAAAAGGGACAGATAATCCTAACCGGCTTATGTAGGTGAGATTCTTAACGTGAGCTAACTCGGAGTGCATGCAAATTCGATTTAGAGCTGAAGTTGGGAGACGCCATTCAGTTATCTTGAATCAAATTCGTGAAATTATATAAATTTTGTATTTAAACCAAAATATCAAGGATTTGGATGAACTGGCACAAAAGTAATATATGGGTGAAATGTAGACCAGAATGTTCTCTATAATTTTCCCATAGAACATGATCTCATCGATTACTCAGAAGTTAAGATAAGCGAGGTTTTTTGTTTCTGAACTCGTTTTTTCATCCAGAGTGCCCCAAGTAGTCATTTGTTGAACTTCAACTATATCAAAGAATTGTTGTATTTTGTGGGACTTTCCATTTAAAACCCTATTTTAAGTGTCTTGGTGGAGTAGAGGCAGTCAAATTGGCATCTGAGTGATTTCAAAGCGTTATTATAGGAAAAATCAATTTTTTCACACTTAAACGGCAAAATCGGAGTGATAGCGTAGTCTTAGTGGAAAATAATGTATGGACGAAATGTAGAGACAAATGTCCTCTACAATTATGTCGAAGTAATCATCAAAATCGGTTCAGTGACAGTCGAGATAATTGAGGTTATGTGATATTGAAATTGGTTTTTTGACTGTGGCGCCCCTGGTGTTGGTCCCACGAAGTTCAAATATTCTAGAAAGTTGTAGCATTTGGTTAGATCTTTCGTTTAAGCCCTCATTCATCAAAATCTGTCACATAGAACCGGAGATATGATTTTTTGAATTTTGTGAACTTTGACCCCTCATATCTCCGGTTCTGTTTTAACCACAGCGCACATTTGTACCATTTTGGAAACGTCCTAGACTGGACTACAACATACTAAAATTTCATTAACTTGCACAATGCCGTTTTTGAGAAAAATGACTTTGAATTTCGATGAATTTTGACGCTATCACAGCGCCACCTGTGGTGACTTTTTGAACTTCCATCTGAAAGCGCTCATCGAGACGAAACCAAAAAGGTAAAATTTAGGTCGCTATGTTAATTAGAACCGGAGATAGAGGCCGGTCAATGTTCGAACTTTGACCCCTTATAGCTCGGGTCAGGGGTTATGGATCGACTTAAGGTTTTTTTTGTTTGATAGGTATAATCAACGGCTACAACATACTAAAATTTCAGTCCGATGCACAATGGAATTTTTGAGTTATTTAACTTATAAAATTTAAAAATTTTCTTTTTAATAATAGCGCCCCTAGCGGTGGTTTTATGAACTTGCGATGTTAGAAGGGGAAGTGGCATTTCACGAGAGCTTTCCAAAAAGCTCTCATTTTTTAAATTCTGACAATTAGAACCGGAGTTATGGCCATTTTAAGAAATTTTTTTGGACCCTTTAGCTCGGGTCAGGGGGTTGGGGGACCTTAAGTTTGGTATTGATGGAAAGCTCTAAGGCCCAGCTATAACATACTAAAATTTGAGCCCGCTCGAGGCCATAGGGGCTGAGCTATTGAGAAAACAAAAAAAGGGGGGTCTTCAAAATGGCGGAAGGAGGGGTGGGGGGTGGGGGGTCAATGCACCATGTTGCAATTTTCACCCGATATATAACCTTAGCCGAAAACCGCAAGTCGATATCTTTTTTAGTTTAGGAGCTATTAAGCTCCAAAGAGCGGCCGGACGGCCGGCCGGCCGGCAGGGAACGTAAAATAGCCACATATATATTCGTGATCAGGAAGTGGCGAAACACATTTTGGCCAAGTTTGAGGTCGATCGGACGACATGAAATTTTGTTAGGATTATAGTAGGTGAGATTGTTAAGAATCTCACCTAATATTTGCTAAAAAAGGATTTAAAGAAAAAATTACAAAAGAAATATTCGATATACTTAATGAAATTCAAAAGAAAACACAAGATACAATTGAAGAAAATTTAGAAATTCAAGTCGAAACAAAACAAGAACAAACTACAGAGATGGCGACATTTGATATTAAGACAGCCTCTCATATCATTCCGGATTTTGACGGCGAATCTGATAAAATCCTTGATTTCTTGTCAGCCGTTAAGTATTACAATGATACTCTTGCTGAAGCAAGTAAAGTCCTTTTGATGAATTTCGTCATAAATATTAAAGTAAAAGGAAAGGCTAAAAATTCTATTTCTGGTCAAAGTATCAGTACATATGCTGAATTACACAAAGCAATATCAGATCGGTTTGAGTGTCGTAAAAGCGTTGCGACTCTCACTCAAGAACTCACTCAATCAAAACAAGGCAATAGTTCCGTGTCTGAATACGCAGAAAAAATTGAAAAACTTTCATTTGAACTATCTAAAATTCAAATTCTGGCCCAGAAAGGTGAAAATTCTTGTGTTATTCGAGCAATTAACGATACTGTAGCTGCTAGCTCATTCGAGAATGGTTTAAGAAATGATCTAAAAACGGTTGTTTTAGCAGCACGCGTTGAAACATTCGCAGAAAATGTTTCAATTGCTCATGAAGCTGAATCATCTTTGCCCAAAAATACAAAAATACAAAAAAAAAATACAAAAATACAAAAAAAATACAAAAAAAATCTAAAAATTGCTACTAAATCTCAATGAGCTTAGAAAATTATCTAGGGGAAACTGGGGCACCACCAAACACGGGGTACCACCAAACACTGCGATTTTTTAATCGGATATTGAATATCAGAGGATAAGACCGATAGGAATTTATAGGCACTATAGGGATGCATGTCCACTGAAGGAATGGTCGAAATAGTCCAAGTAGTTTAGAAATAAAAATTACTATTTGGTGGTATCCCGTGTTTGGTGGTGCCCCAGTTTCCCCTAATGCTGTTAAGTCATTCTTTTGATTCTTGAGGTGCATTCTGCAACAGTTGATTAAGTGGTTTGTTTTATGTGATTCTTTGAAGTGTTTTCAGTGAAAATGGAGACAAAATGTAATGTTTATCCTTTTATAGCCTTCTCTTAACAAATTTCCTTTCACTGTGAAAAAATAGAATTTGAATTGAAAATTGAGGATATTTTTGAGGCTGTCGCGAACATCCCACTTAAGAACAAAAAGTGTGCAATTGAAAAATTTGTGAGCACCATGTTAAATGGAGAATTAAAGGGTGAAAATAAGAAGCTAGTGGGACGTTTATGGAAGCAATTTGAGATGAGGTGGGCTGCCGCTCAAAGGCATGCGGAAATTTTCAAGAGGAACAACGCCGTTTGGTTGCAATCAACTATAAAGTTCTGTTCTTCAGAGGAAATTGACAATAATGTCGTCGACAAAGGTAAAGAAAAATTATTGCATATAGTAATTTATAAAATTATTTTGTAGTTTCCTGGCCTGACTCAAAATACTACAATTTTAACTGCTTGAACTCGACGAGAAAGCAGTTTTTGTTATCCAATTTTTGTCAACCCTTCACTATTTTGGCTTCAATTATATTTAGAGCAGAATTACATTGACAATAAAATACTCGCCGTAGCCTCACCGTATTTCGTTAATTTACACATTTTCATTGCAATCCTTACACAAATTTTCCATTACCGTATTATCTTATCTCATACTCGGTGGCACTAGGTGAAAATAGTATAAGAAAATTGAAGAAATAAAACGAAAATTCGATAAACGGTGAGCAAAAAAAAACTACGATTAATTTCTCTGAGTATTTTTTGCTCACCGTTTATCGAATTTTCGTTTTATTTCTTCGATTTTTTTATATTATTTTCACATAGTGCCACCGAGTATGAGATAAGATAATAAGCTAATTGAGAATTCGCGTAAGAATTGCAATGAAAATGCGTAAATTAACGAAAGGGACAGATAATCCTAACCGGCTTATGTAGGTGAGATTCTTAACGTGAGCTAACTCGGAGTGCATGCAAATTCGATTTAGAGCTGAAGTTGGGAGACGCCATTCAGTTATCTTGAATCAAATTCGTGAAATTACACAAATTTTGTATTTAAACCAAAATATCAAGGATTTGGATGAACTGGCACAAAAGTAATATATGGGTGAAATGTAGACCAGAATGTTCTCTATAATTTTTCCATAGAACTTGATCTCATCGATTACTCAGAAGCCAAGATAATCGAGGTTTTTTGTTTCTTAACTCGTTTTTTCATCCAGAGTGCCCCAAGTAGTCATTTGTTGAACTTCAACTATATCAAAGAATTGTTGTATTTTGCGGGACTTTCCATTTAAAACCCTATTTTAAGTGTCTTTGTGGAGTAGAGGCAGTCAAATTGGCATCTGAGTGATTTCAAAGCGTGGGAAAAATCAATTTTTTCACACTTAAACGGCAAAATCTGAGTGATAGCGTAGTCTGAGTGGAAAATGATGTATGGACGAAATGTAGATACAAATGTCCTCTACAATTATGTCGAAAAAATCATCAAAATCGGTTCAGCGACAGTCGAGATAATTGAGGTTATGTGATATTGAAATTGGTTTTTTGACTGTGGCGCCCCTGGTGTTGGTCCCACGAAGTTCAAATATTCTAGAAAGTTATAGCATTTGGTTAGATCTTTCGTTTAAGCCCTCATTCATCAAAATCGGTCAAATAGAACCGGAGATATGATTTTTTGAATTTTGTGAACTTTGACCCCTCATATCTCCGGTTCTGTTTTAACCACAGCGCACATACGCACCATTTTGGAAACGTCCTAGACTGGACTACAACATACTAAAATTTCATTAACTTGCACAATGCCATTTTTGAGAAAACTGACTTTGAATTTCGATGAATTTTGACGCTATCACAGCGCCACCTGTGGTGACTTTTTGAACTTCCATCTGAAAGTTCTCATCGAGACGAAACCAAAAAGGTAAAATTTAGGTCGCTATGTTAATTAGAACCGGAGATAGAGGCCGGTCAATGTTCAAACTTTGACCCCTTATAGCTCGGGTCAGGGGTTATGGATCGACTTAAGGTTTTTTTTTGTTTGATAGGTATAATCAACGGCTACAACATACTAAAATTTCAGCCCGATGCACAATGGAATTTTTGAGTTATTTAACTTATAAGATTTAAAAATTTTCTTTTTAATAATAGCGCCCATAGCGGTGGTTTTATGAACTTGCGATGTTAGAAGGGGAAGTGGCATTTCACGCGAGCTTTCCAAAAAGCCCTCACTTTTTAAATTCTGACAATTAGAACCGGAGTTATGGCCATTTTAAGAAATTTTTTTTGGACCCTTATAGCTCGGGTCAGGGGGGTCGGGGGACCTTAAGTTTGGTATTGATGGAAAGCCCTAAGGCCCAGCTATAACATACTAAAATTTGAGCCCGCTCGATGCCATAGGGGCTGAGCTATTGAGAAAACAAAAAAAGGGGGTCTTCAAAATGGCGGAAGGAGGGGTGGGGGGTGGGGGGTCAATGCACCAAGTTGCAATTTTCACCCGATATATAACCTTAGCCGAAAACCGCAAGTCGATATCTTTTTTAGTTTAGGAGCTATTAAGCTCCAAAGAGCGGCCGGACGGTCGGCCGGCCGGCGGGCCGGCCGGGAACGTAAAATAGCCACATATATATTCGTGATCAGGAAGTGGCGAAACACATTTTGGCCAAGTTTGAGGTCGATCGGACGACATGAAATTTTGTTAGGATTATAGTAGGTGAGATTGTTAAGAATCTCACCTAATACCAATTTCTGGATAGATTTGGGCTGTAAACTCTAACGGTCATTGAGTTCACAGGGGTGGACGGGGTAGACATAATAAAAATAACGTTTTCAAATCAAAAGCATCAGTTGTTTCTCCAAAGCTTTCAAAGAGGAATATTTTCTGGCGAACACCACAAGAATTGAGGACAGCATAAAGTTTTCCGTCAGACTCCAGAAGAAGAATTAAAAAAAATATGAACTTACTTTTTTGGAGTACGAATTGGAGACAAGCTGAAACATTGTCCAAAGGAGGTGATAAAAGAATATTTAAAACGTCGCATCTTGATAAGAGTTAAACATCTCAATGACAATATTAAAGAGAAAATTCGCACAGACAGAGAGAAGCGAAGACGGCAAAAGGAATCCCATCATGCAGCGAAAATTCTAAAAATTAATACATAATAAAAAATAATCTTTATCTTATTTATTAAAATTCGTTCAATTTTCAAATATTTAATAAAATTCCTTATTAAACATATTGTTTAGAAATTGTCTTGGTCAATCTCATTTATATTCATTTTTTTTCAGGAATTCCAAAAGTTCTTTCTTAGGTTTCGTTTATGGTGTCTTGTTGGAGGCGAAGAAATCTGCAAAGACAGAGAGATAAAAAATAAAAATCAATTAAAATTTATCTTTTTTATTATCTGCAATTTTCTGCAAATATTTGGTTATGATCGTGAGAAATTAGTAGAATTAGTATTAAAAGAACATACTAACTTTCTTTAGTGTTAAATTAATCTCCGCTTCCCCATAAAATGCCTTCAAATGCATTAACTCTTTCGTCTCTTTTGGGACTCTGAGTGAGAGTACCCAAAGCAGCATATGAATATTCAGTGAAAAACAGTGTTTTTTAATTATTCAGAACCGAGAAAAATTCAATTCTTTTAGATGATTACAAACTATAAGGATGTCCAAATGTAAGATATTTTTTGTAGGACCTCAATTAATTCCTGAGCTTAGATATTTTTGATTAAAAAATTGTGAAATTGGCTTGCAGCATATGCTGCAAGTGATTCAAATTCTTCCTTTGAGGTCAAGCCAGGAGATATTTGTGCTTTTATCCCACAGAATGTACAGCTATAATACTTTCACCTCATGGATCTCCTTAATGGACAAATTTAGAGATGTATTCCCTGCTTTCTCATGATCCTCGACTTGCTGGATTGGCTGTTGATTGTGAAGAATCACAGTCGCAACACAAACACTCCTTTAGCCACTTTTCTCTGGATTTCCTGAACAAAAAAAAAACATTATCACTTGATGGTTTTGGTCTTTTCCACTCTTTACAACTCACCTTTATCGTTTAATATCCTGATGGTAGCCATTCCTTTACAAAATTTCCACCAATTTGCACATTTTATTCACGAACAGAGAAAAAAATAGCTTAACAAGTCAACTGACGACAAATGGAACAATTGCTACACTGTAAATTCTCGATTCGCTCGATTTACACTGACGTCACCGAATCACTTCCCCTCCCGATGCGTCGTACCTGATAGAGCAATGTTATGATTTGTTGTGTGAAATGATAAGGTCCAAATACCTTGCTCCCAGAAGACGTGCAAGGATTAATAAGAAAAACCTAAATCACAAAAATATATTGAAAAGGAAAATCAAAAATTAATTTCTTTGGTGTTAGTATTTATTCACTCTTTCACCCACACATGTAACGTAGAAAACTACCTCCCATGGATAAATGGTTTAATTGTACTATGGATATTCTAAAAGCAGACTCTCGAGGAGAAGAAACAGAACAAAATGGGTGGCAATACGTTACAGCTTTGTTTCAAACCCCATGACATAAAACGATAAAACCTTGTAACGTGGGACTTTCACATTATTTTACATATTTTACTCGGGATTACATTATTCACATATCTATTGTTTATTAACATATTTTTAACGTCAAAATTTAAAAAATAGCAATTTCAAATGTGATGTCTGCCTGTTTAATCTCTAAAGCATATTCAAAAATGAAAACAATCGCACTACACGTTTTCGAGATATCTTTAAAAATATGATTTTGAAGGGTAGGGGAGAGGTGGGGGAAAAACGAGGAGCATATTAATAATCCCAAAGTAGACTTATGGGGGGTGCCCGGAAGGTCCCAAGTCTCTATCTCTAACCGTATGCCTTACAAAATATATTTTGTTGGTGTTTACTGATTCTATGTATGTTTATCCGCCTTTCCCCTATGATTTTTCAATTTTTTTCATCAGAATTGGAATCAGGGACCCCACATTAGCTATATTAGACCTTTTTACCACAGAGCTGGGGTTTTGGCCACATTTTGTATGGAGCGGCCCCACTGTGCAATGCGAAGAATTCAAGAGGTTTTTCCAGGCTCTGATGGTAAAGTTAGAACGGTAATTGTGAAGACGGAACAAGGACTTTACAAACGACCAGTGACAAAATTAGCTGTACTTGATGTGAGTACGAATTGACTTATACAACCAGTGATGGAATTTTCCACTGTTTTCACTCCTGAGGTTGGATACCAACGCTAAGACGGCGGTGGCCGCAAAAGATTGTTTTTGTCACTGGATTGGAATTTAAGAAGTGGGTGCAAGCACCAGGAGGAAGAAATGTTAAAAATGATTTTGAAAAATCATAGTAATTGTGAAAATAAAATACATTGAATATTGTTCAAGTCGAACGGACGCAATTTTTACTTAGCTCTGCCAACTGACTGAACCAAACCAATTTATAACCTGGCTACGTCCCCAACAGTACTGTATTTATCAAGAAAAAGCCATGTCTAACTTGAACCGGCGGATTGTCCAACTTATATCACTTTACCCTAGACTCTCGCTCAATCGGCTTTTTTCATTCCGATGAGGGGAAAAATAAAAAAAAAACGTCTGTTTAGAGATATCTGAAACATGATATCTCTTACCGTTTAAGCTCTAGAACGATGACAAGTTGAAAAAAAAAAGTTTGATTATATGTATAACTGCTCTCTCTTTGAGTTCCAGCAGTAAAAATGGAAAGCATAATAGAAGTTGAGCTCAAAGCTAAAACTTTTTACAAATATTGCATTTGCAAATTAATTAAATTAATTGCAAATTTTCAACTTTCCTGAATCTGGTCAAAGGCCAGCTGAATGTACACAGCAAAAAAACCAGATAAGCTTATGGTAGCCGAGATTCTTTACAGGTGTCCTCGAAATGCATGCAACTCGAAATGCGTGAAAATTCGATTGTGAGTTGAATTTTGGGGGCAAAGAATCGCGTCGAGTCAATTTTATCCATTTCGACCGACAAGGACAGTTTACTTGACGCGATTCTTTATCCCTAAAATTCAACTCACAATTGAAACTTCACGCATTCCGAGTTGCAAGCACCCTGAGTTGCACGCATTTCGCAGTTTCCTGGTAAAGAATCTCAGTTACCATAAGCTTATCTGAGTTTTTTTTTTCAGAGTATTAACAAGTGTAACAGTGTAACAGTGTATTAAAATGTTCAACAGGTTTTACTTGAGATATTCGTTGCTAATGAGACAATACATTAACATTTAAAACTTCTTGTTTATTTTCCACTTCTAATTTCGGGTTGGCAAATCGACGGTGAGGTTTTATTCTGTTTTTTTTTTTGGACAAAATTGTTCTTCCGGTGAGTGTCCGAGTACAAAAGTTTTGAAGCGAAAAAGAAAGAAAAATTGTTAGTGATAATTGTGATTTTCTTCATTAATAGTTCAAAACTCTTTTCCGAATCCGATGAGTGTAAAATAAGACAAAACAATGACAAATAACCACTGAAAAAGATACGATACAGCCGATACAGTGTCGACCTCGAGGCAAACCTAGAACAAGGTGGCTGAATCAAATTCAGGATCTTGCGTGGGAGCGCCTTGGGATAAAACCCTAACATCTTCCTGAAATGGCGGAGGATCGACAGGCGTGGGCTGTTAATCTTGATGTCATGGGCCCTCGATCCCAATTGGGATAAGCGGTTGAAATTGATGATGATGATGATAAAGCTGTGAAGATTATATCGGACAAGGTATAGTTAGGTATAGATAAAGAGCCAGATCCAGGTTAACGCACATTTGTTCCGCTTCCGAATATAGTCTTATGATATATCATCGGTTATACTGACCGTTGTCTTATCTGCATTTATTTTGTGCTTGATTTAAAGGATGATACGCACAGTCGCACTACCTATGAGATATTGGATACGGGACTGCGGTAAAATAATCCATTTCCCACTGGATCTACACATTAATAATTAAGAGGGTATAAGTCACTCGCCAATCTCTTGAAACCTAAAAGAACAATTTTGCTCAAATATGCAAATAAAATCAATCTGCCACAAAGCCAAAGACATTCTTCTCGTAACTAACTTTAAGAATAGCCTTGAAATTCCTTCACAAGGATTTAGAGAGGATATTGGAAATGTAAGATCGAAGAAAAATATGGGAGTTTGTGGTTTGAAATTGTTAGTTTCATTTTACAGTCCACCTGACCGATGTTAAGACCATCGATCAGGAAGAAAGTCTCATGCCAAATTTCTTCCATCTTTATATACGTCAATATTAAACTCAAGGATTTATTGAGGAGCTCAAATTTTGGCTCAGGGAAAAAAATATAATGTAAACAGAAGGTCTGCTCCCCTTTAAACTTGAAATGTTCTCCTCCGGACCTCAGTGAGAAAAACGGCATGCCCCATGACCCGTAGAATCAAATGTAGATAAGTTCACTTGTTACAGTTCAAACACCTTTAACGCCAGAAAAATTGATGGTAACCTAAAGGGAATTCGAACCTGAGCGAACTTGACAACAACTTGACCCATGAAGTACCTTTTTTATTTACCTTGTGTCTTTTTCACTAAATGGCTGTCTTCATTTCAATCAAACTCCCTAACTTTGCCTATACAAAACAAGTTGCGCCACCGAGAGTCGCTACCCGGGTGCCAACTCATTTATTAATTGAGGTAGGACAATGTCGTGGTACTTTGAATCTAATCGAAAGAAGACAATACATATTCCAACTAACTAATTTTCTTTTAATTTTTTTACGTGCCTCATGAAATCAAATGTAGAGAAACTCACTAAATACAATTCAAACACCATTAACGCCAGAAAAATTACTGGTAACCTAATGGAGATTCGAAACTCAGCGAATATTCTACCACTTGATTCACTGAGAGTGTTCTTTGTTTTTTTTTATGTAGTTTTGCGCCAAATTTGTTGTTATTATTACCCACTTAAGCCGCGCACTGACAAGGTGCATCGCAGAAGCATCTCAGGAATAAATATTCAGGGCGATAATTCTGATTAATTTAACTAGTTTTAAATAAATCCTTGCATTTAGCATCGAAAATACAGATGAAGACAGAAAAAAGTTAGCAAATCTTACAGAGTACACGGATAGTTGAATTTGGAAACGTGACGAAAGGAAAAACGGTGAAGAATATCAAGTTATTTTATAGGCTCCACATACTGTGAGAGATTTTTACCAAAACAGATAATTTTGATGAAAATTTCTTACAATCTGTAGAACCCTTACAAAGACAAAACGATTGGAATGTCCTCGGATCTAAAATATCCAAATTCTTCAATTCTGGAAAAACTTACATAGAAAAAGTAGTATACAGTAAAGCCCTCATTTTAGGAATCCAAGAGATCGTGAACTGTGAACATTCCTTCCTCCTTTAGTAATACTACCGATAATCAACTATGTAAAACGAGATCTCTAGCACATCCTAATCTAAACTTATAGTTCAATAAAGCATTCTGAAAATTATATTAAGCAAGCATTCAAATTTTGAACAATAAATTGGACTTTAGATCTTTAATTTTTTGTGATACCGTCTTTTCTGTTATTTTGATATTTTACACATCCTTATAACAATGTGCAAGTGATTATGTTCTGCTGAAACCCACCTTGATTTTTAATATTTAGATTTTTATTTATTTTTTAATAGGGTAAATATTTGAAGCCAATGACTATCTTGTTGTTCTGAGTCCTAAGATAATTATCCACTGTCTGAAGCCCAGAACAGGGAGTAAATGGAACCTCTTTTACAGTAGTAGCTTGACTCCATCTGTTCGGTCCTCAGATGCCATCTTACACCTTACAGCATTAATTATTCGATCAGGAAGAAAGTCTAATGAAAAGTTTCTTCCATTTTTATATACGTTATCAATACTAACTTTAAGGAACTATAATGAAAAATCTCTGCGAACTAGCGAGCAGCATTCGCCTACATGGTAACGATGAACGAGCAAGCACAAGACCAAGAACATATTCGAAGGACGACATAAAATATAAATGGCATTGCCATTCTATAAACATCGTGTTGTGATTCCTATATTCCATTTTTTTCAACATTAGAGATTTCTACAGGAAAAATCATAAATTTGATTTAGCCATCTTGTTTTCGACCTTCGAAGTTCACACCGCTTCATAATTGTAATGTCCAGCGCACAATAACTTTTGTTTTGTAAACATGTTTTTGACATTTCAATGAGTGTGAGTGAGATCTAGATCTAGTTATCTCGCTCATTCTCATGGGAAATTTTGAAATCATGTTTACAAAACAAAAGTTATTGTGCGCTGGTCATAAGTCTTGTTTGAAGAAAAAAAGCTTTTAAAAATAAATTTTTAATTATTACTATTTTTTTTATTTTCCTTTAGCTGTTATGCCTTTCTGCTTTCACGCGCTTTTAAAAATATGAACCAAATGTATATTTTATATTAGGTATATAAAACCGTTCCCGTCCATCCGTGTCCGTTCTGTCACGTGTTTTATATTATGTTACATTGTTCACGTTGTTTGGAACCATTGACGTACATTGTACTATTATTACTATTATTATTATGCTCAACGCACAATAACTTTTGTTTAGTAAACATGTTTTTGACATTTCAATGAGAGTGAGTGAGATCTAGATCTAGTCATCTCGCTTATTCACATGTGAAATTTTGAAAACATGTTCACAAACAAAAGTTATTGTGCGCTGGTCATTATTATTAATATTGTTATTATTGTTTTATTTTATATGTTGTAACTGATTTTTTTTTTCAGATTAAAGATGGGCGACCGAGACACTTACATCGAGTCCCCATCTTACAGTATAATTTCCTCGTTTTCTGGATCAAAAAAGAGCAAGGAAACAAAGATGGAAGCACAGGAGCGGAGTGGCGAGACAAAGCAGAGCTAGAGCAAACACTAGCAGAAAGTTAAGATAGATTCTTCTAGTATTGCTCCTGTGGCTTCTTCCATCCATATCGCTCCTTGGAAATTACAAGGGGCCAACTAATTTTCGGCCATTTTTCAGGAGACAGCATAAAAGATTCAACTTTGTGTAAATAAGTATCTCAATTTAATGATTGAACAAAAACAATTTATTTCTTTTCTATTTGTATGAGCACTAATATAAACATCGAAACTTTTATATTTTTATCTTTCAAAATTTGTTTTTTAATGTGCTAGCTCCTTGTCGTTCTAAATGATGCACAATTTTTTTTTTTTTTTGAAATTAGAATGACAAGGAATCAACTTGCTTGAGTTAGTCCCCTGTTTCACAAAAATTTGAACGATGAATATATTTTGTGCATCTTTACTTCAAACAAAAATTAAAATTTTGAAAAACTTTTCTAATAACGAAATTTAATGACTTATATCATCTGAAAATTTATTAAATTGTCTTTCTAAGTGCATTAGAATCTCAAAATCGCAAAAAAGTGAGTTGACCCCTTGTAATTTCCAAGGAGTTATATGAATGAAGGGGTCCCGGTCAAAATCCCGATCGCCAAAATACCGAAAGCAAAAATCCCGAACGCCAAAATCCCGAAAGCCAAAATCCCGAATGAGCCATAATCCCGAAAGCCAAAATCCCGATTAAATTAAAAGTGTCACAGCTACTCCCACGATTGTACCCGGGCTTACTGGGGGCAAAGGGAAGTCTTCTGTGTCTTAAGAAATTATTATGCAAAAACATTAAAAAAAAAAAGTGTTTTGAATCCAAAACTCTTCCACAATTGAGTGAACTTCCTCCGCTGGAAAATTTATTCTCACCCAGTAACAATAGGGAAGATAAACTAGATAAAGTAATAGAAGTATTGAAGACCTTGGTAGAACAAGTGAGCAAAATGAGTGCTGCACACGAAAAACTGGTGAATATGCACAAGAGTGATAATCATCGTAATCACCGATAAAATAAAAATGCCCATTGAATCAATGGGACAGCTGAGGGATTTGCAGGACTTTATTTGGTGAAGCCCAATCTGACAAAATAATAAAAACATTCAAGAAATTCAAAACCAGTTAAAAATAACCTGTCTCTATCGGGATTATCAAGATTATTTTCACGCAATGTTGAGCAAGATGAACCTAAAAGGTTCACACAAGAAAAAAATGCGATTGAAGAAAAACTGTCTTTGTACAATATATTGTTCAAGGCTTGGAATTTCTAAACAGAGACAGATTTTGCATCATCTTTATGAGAGTAATTTCGGTTAGCGCATGTGCGCATCATGACTAGGGTGAATGGGGCACTTTGAAACTGGGGTACATTTGAAATTGGAATTTTTCACCTATTTATAAATAAAGTTGAGCCTTATAGCTAGTTTATATAATTCAGCTGCACACACAGATTGAGAAGCTAAATTACATTATGACATGGCTCAATTACATTTAAAAATAGGTGAAAAATCCCAATTTCAAATGTACCCCAGTTTCAAAGGTACCCCACTTCTCCCTACCGAAAAAAACGGCTAAACTGAAGGACAAGGCGGGCCTGGAAATAAAGCAATAAAGCAAGCATCTGCGTCCAAAAGATCAAAGGACAAATCATAATAATCGTCAATATCACCACCAGGAGAATGATGAAGAGAACAAAAATAAAATAATGTTTTTTGTTAATGGATTATGAACTTTTTGAGAGAACGAACTATCCTATCTGAATTCCATGAATATGAACTCAATAAATAAGCATTAGTTTGGAAGATTTTGTTTGTATTGTTGTGGTCCGTGTCACCTCCACCTGAGGTTCTAGCCTCCATTCTCCCAAAATTTATAAAAGCTATACAAAATGCGAAATTAACTTTTATGAGCGTGAGATGACAATCGGCTAAAATTTTCATCTAAAAGTATTTACAACAGAGGTGTGCAAGAAGCGTTTGAAACCGAACAAACGTCAAATAAAACTTGTACGTCAATGGTTAAAACGTTACCAGAACAAACTTATTTTGACGTTTATTTGGTTTCAAACGGTTATTACACACCTCTGTTGTAAATACTTTTTATGAAAATTTTAGCCGATTGTCATCTCATGCTCATAAAAGATAATCTGTTAAGCACTTTCTAATGGAAGTTCAAAAAGTCACCACAGGTGGCGCTGCTATAGCATCAAAATTCAAACTTATTTTTCTCAAAAACGCCAATAAGCTGATCTAGGCTTATTACTAGCTTCTTCTTTTATTATTATTTTATTTAGCCTAAAAATTTTAAAATGACTTTGAAAGTAGTCCAACAGTTCCATAAATATTTTAAGCATACTAAAAGTAAACTCCGCGGTCTTTTAGTATTAAATTTGAGATATCTATTTAAATTCTTATTTTTTCCAAGTTTGTAATCAAAAGTAAACATGTATTTTAGTTTTAAATTTAGAATTCCTCTAAGTTGTACCGATAATAAAAATAACTCAATAACACCATAAAATTTATTTAATTAAATATTAAATTATATTAGGTAATGCTTTTTGAATAGGATTTTTTCGAAGTCTATGACGCTCCCCTTTGTTTCTCTATGCTCCTCTTTATCTATAATATTACTTAATCTTTCAGCTTAAGACCAACATTACAGATTTGGAAAACATTATCTTGAACATCACGTGAAAAATTAAATAGAGACAAAACTTGCCATGAACATTATTAATGATCCAGTCTCTTTCTTAAACTTCCAAAGTGCAGCGTCCAAAAAATCATTCAATGACGCAAAATTTTGGACTTGTATATCGCCGACATTCTGGATATGGGAGGATTTTCTCCTGAAGATCAGTGGCTGAGATCACTTTTATTGTCCCGATTCACTGTTGCAAGACAGATGGAGAGAATTGGAAAAATAATAGAAGAAGAGCTGCTGGAGAAGATCTCAAAATGAGCTGCATTTTCAATCAGTCTCGATGAAACTACGGATTGTACTGATGCATGTCAGCTGAGGGCGAATTTTTGATATACTCACTCGCACCCGCGAGTTCTTTAGTGGCCGAGAGAAATTGACTCGCACACCCCATAGATTCAAATCCTTCTGTAACGATTTCTTTATAACATAAAGTACCCGTTGCACGTACTCAAGAATCTGCAGGGTGTGCGAGTCAATTTTTCTCGGCCACTAAAGAGCTCTCGGGTGCGAGTGAGAATTTCAAAAATTGGCCCTCTGATTTTGTTCGTGAGAGGAGTCTTACCAAACTAATCAGTGTTTGAACAAATGATGGATTTAAGACAACTAATAACCACGACAGGAAATGATATTTTCCAAAAAGCTAAAAAAAAAAACTCTGAATGACATGGCGAGTGGTCAGCTCCACAAATGGGGAATCAGTGGCGCAATAGACAAGACCGTTGGCTCTTGGGCGGATCGATTCCCTGGCTCGATTCACTATTGTGAGTTCGAGTCCCGCCCGGTGCAAAGATCTGAATGTTAAGAAAAAGACATTTTCACTGTGATATAACGTAATAAAAATGCACCGCCTCGCCCAACAACTCCGGGAGCATGGAAGAAGCATTCACCACACTACGGGAAGGCGCTCCTGGGCGGTCTACAATGGACTTCGCAAATTCTTCCAACACGGGATATGACATTGTAAAAATGATTACCTTGTAATAAATATCTCGATACGATTAATAATAATAGCTCCACAAATTATACTCAATTACTACAGATGGGGCACGCGCTATGAAAGGCCAACTTAAATGCTTTCGTGGCTGCATGATAGCGGAGGTACACCATCTGCAACATTATCATTGCTGCCTGCACGAGCAGATATTATGCTCCAAAAATCTGTCTTTTAAAGAGACCCTCAACAAAGTGGTGCGAATAATTAATAAATTAAGAAGGAGGAATAACGCTCAGACGCATCAGAAACTGAAGGAGTTTCTACGAGAAAAGGGAGCAGAGTTCCTGGATCTCAAATTGCACACCGAGATAAGGTGTCTGTCGAAAACCAACTAATAGACAGATTTTTTTAGCCTGCGAAAAGAGGTGTGCCAGTTTTTTGAGGAAGTCATTGTGAGAAATTATACTACACAGAAAAAAATATTTTGTAAAAATGTTCGTATATGTTTGTGAATTCCTATGGGGAGCTTACGAAATGCTCGTAAATCGTATAACCTACAAACAAGTTCGAAAAATTTGTACAATTTTCACTAACATTGTTCGTAGACACAACAAATGACAAAATTTTACGAACATTTTTTGTGTGTTTACGAACATTTACGAACAAATGTTTGCAAAAGTACAAAAATATGCTCGTCAAATGATCATGTTACGAACAATATTTGTGGTAAAATTACAAACTTTTACGAACTTGTTTGTGGATTATACGATTTAAGAGCATTTCGTAAGTCCCCCATAGGAATTCACAAACATTTGCGAACATTTTTACAAAATATTTTTTTCTGTGTATTATGATCCTACTAAAATCTCATTTCTCTTTCTGATCACGAATAAGGGAAGAGCACCAGCGATTGGCAGTGTTCCACGGATCGTCAGGTTAATACCGTATTGTTGCTTCAAATATGATTAATTATTAAAAACTATTAGTTCTTTTTACTATTAAACTCTCACAAGAATACAGTGCATTAGTTCAGCCTAGTCCCCGGCGAGTAGCCTTCAAAGTTGAAGCCAATTTCTTACTTTCACATACAAATGCGTATGGGAATTTTTCTGCACTCGTGATCGTTATGCTAAATATTTAAAAAGTGAGAAGTTTTTCCGTATTATAAGACACCTTTCCGTATGGAGGGATAAATATACTAAATTTTTGTTTAAATAATTTTTTTCCTTGGAGCACTGTGAGCTGAGTCCGAGATCAATTTAGGAATTGGCTTCAAATAGCTCCATATAAAAAGGCCAACTTGCCAGGCGCTTGAGTTCAGCCATGCAATTGTGAAATAATTTGAGCCATTTAGCCTCGGCTCAATTCCCCATCTGTTTGGAAAAACTGAGAGTGTGTGTGCTTTCGGGTGACTTCAGTGAGGTATTGCCATATTGAATTGAGGAAAAATATATGGAACTTACCCGTCAAATAATATCTGCAGATATCTTTAAGATTTCTGTAGAGAAAATCTACACCTCTACAGAATATCTGCAGATAAATTCTGTAGATATTCTTACGAATTTTATTTGGGCTTGGGACAAAATTCGTCAGAATATTTCGGCAGATTTTCTGACGAATCTCTAAACGAATTTCTGTAGATATTCTGTAGATTTTTTCTACATTCCAGACTTTCCAGACAAGATGTGTCAGAAGAGATGGAAAAATTTTTCACTGAAGTTTGCAAAATTCTATAGAGTTATTCTTAGTGATATCACGGTGTTTATATAAAATAAAGAATTCTGCGACGCCGTGTTACAAGTAGAGAAAAGTGAAGTGAAAACTTTAAACAGAGTGTCGACCAAAATTTCGTGTTTTTGTATCATTCGATTGGCGATTTTTAAGAAATTAGTTTTTGCTCGCAGTTTTTTTACTTATCTAAAATGTGTACTCGGTAATGCTTGTTAAGCAGAGCATACAATTTTCTTTATAACTCCTACAGTTTCTACATAAATCAACAATCAACAATCTACATAAATCAATGATGGCGTGAATCGTGTGCGAAGACGGAAACTTGTTTGATCTATCGCACAAATCGCCCCTAAATTTTTATTTTCCTCTAGATGAAAATCTGAGGATTTCCTGGTAGTTTTGTGAGGTGGAATTATGAACCTTGTAAGAGATAATTTTTGGCTTAGCTAGAGAATCGATATGGGTTGCATGATAGTCAGAAAAAATCACTGAACTTGAACATCATTTTTGTGTGCGAACATCAAAGCCTTCCCCTATAATTCTAATCTAATGCCTTTGAAATCTGAGCTGAAAATGTTGAAGGAATTTGTTCAGAAGAATAATATCAACACTATGGATGCGATAAAGGAAATTAATAAGTATTGGGTGGATTCCATGGGGAAGTTGGTGGTGTTGGGAGGCAATTCAGCCAGCTGATCCTCTCAAGTTCAGCCTAATTCTCAACGCCAACAGCATGTATCGATCGGCTAATGGCCAGGAATAATCATGCAATGGAATCATTCATTGCAGTGTATTTGAAGTGGTATTTCATGAGAGCTTTCCAAAACGCCCTCACTTTTTAAATTCTGACAAATAGAACAGGAGTTATGGCCATTTTAAGAAATTTTTTTAGACCCTTATAAGCTCGGGTCAGGGAGCTCAGGGGATCTTAGCTTTGGTACTGATCGAAAGCTCTAAGCGCCAGCATTAGCATACTAAAATTTGAGCCCTATCGATGCTATAGGGGGAGAGCTATTGAGAAAAAAAAGAGTGGTATTCAAAATGGCGGAATGAGGGGTGGGGGTAGTTGGGAAAATAAATTTTCTTGAAAAATTATAATAATTTAATCGCACTTATCTTATTTTCCTTGGTGAATTGGGCTTTCAGCGGGGGTGTCCAGTGCAGACTTCTTTCAGATTCACATTATGTATGAATGGCAGTGGTTGCGTTTTGGAATTTTCAGCATTTTTCACGTATAATCACATTAAATCCCGTTTCCACTTCTTATTTAGAGGTCCTGGGTCGCGATTTAATAAAATTTGGAGCCCCAGCAAACTCCCCCGGACGCCAGAGATGGAAAGTGACCTCTCTGCACGAATGCCTCCAGCAAAATGAATTTCACTTGAAAATTTCACGAACAAAATCCTTTTATCGAATCTTGCTAACTGTGATTTCATTCTCGAAAATCAGTGCGGATAATACATTGCCTGGGGTATTTCATTCAATCTCGTGATAAAATCTTGTAATAAATAAAAACAGAGATAAAATATTTATTTTTTAGCAGTTGTTATTAAATATAAGTGGTATATTGATGATGATGTCTCTTAACAAAAAGAAAAATTATTATTTAATGTAAAAATTATTCTTTGATCGTTTCGGATGCATTTTGATCCTATTATAAAGTATGTTCTTTGGTATTATTTGCCACTGACGGTGTTTTTCTTAAGTTTGAGTGTCTCTGCAATGTATTTTATAGATACAAATTCAAATAAAAAGATCTTAAACAAATCATTCAGAATTTAAAAAAGCCACCACTTGGTAAAAATTAAAAGGATCAAATTGATCCAAATTGATCTATAAAAATGCATTACCAGCATTACATATTTCGAGAGATGTTAATGCTCTAAGATCTTGAACAATCAACTTTGATCTTGAAAAGCCAATTTGTTAATCTTTTACTTTTGCTTGAAGCTAAAGTTTATCTTTCATTAATATGGACTTTTTATAACTTTTTCCATGACGAATATATTAATTCTTTCATTCCTTCTAACAATAGATTTTAAATTATATCTACAAATTCTTCCAATTTCTTTCAGAGAAAATGTGTTAGAATTTTTCATTTCTTTTCAAAAACTGTGTGATTTTTTTTATGAACCTTCTGTATTCCAATTGATCTATGAGAAGAGAGGGCATTATTCTAAGACTTTCAAAGTAAATGTGGTAAAGACTTAACGGGACAAGAGAGTTACTTTTCTATAAATGGATTATAAATTGATATTCGTGATTTTTTTTATTTTAGTGTCCTAAAAAAACGTATTTTTCAGGAAAACTTGGAGATCAATAAAAGATTTCATTTTATTTTATTTAATATTATATGGGTATGAACTGGATTTTCAGGCCCAGCTGCGATGCTCAGTTGAGGATCGAATGAGATAAAATTATTTTCTGAGCGCGATTTTTCTATTCCTTATAAAGGAACTTGGGACATTTAATGAAGTTCATGATGACTATCAATTGGCATATAATATTTGAAGTCTCATCTCATTTATCTTGGAAAATATCAAATTTTGAATTTTTTTAATTGTTCATTCATATTTTGTCAGAAGTTCTTACAACATCTTTCGTTGAATTGAATTTCTTGAAAATGAATTTTATTACTTTTTATACTTTGTTATGTTGCAAAATATATTTACAGGGTGGCTGAAAAAAAAATGCAACAAGTTTCAGAGAGCATAGCTATCAAACCGATGGTGACAGCGGGTTCATATTTTGCATAGTGGTAGTTCATTTAATTGGCTATAAGCCTGCAAAAGCATTTTTGAAAATATTTTGTAAACGTTTTTTAAACCGTAATGGAACTCAAATGCGAGTATTTAATATCGCTCTATATTTTGCAAGAAATACTGAAACAGCTATCGAGGGCTCTTCAAAACCTGAATATTATTAAAGTTCTCGTTTTTCGAAACATATCTAGGTACGGGGACACTAGTAGCATTTTAAAATGCTACGGTGGAAATCTAAAAAAAATTCTTCATCACTAGTCATCGTCCTTAAAGTGAAGAAGCAAATTGAACGAAATCTGCGTCACATCAGCAGACAAACGATCTGTGAGACGCATAGATCGGAAATAACGATGAAATAAATATTCTTAAAAATCCTGAAAAGGACGAGATTTCATCGATCCTCAAAAAAAGTTATGCTCGATCAACCAAGGAGTAAACTCGCTTGCACGTTCATGGTCAGTTCCAGAATGTCATCTTCTCTTTTCAATTGAGCAATTAATGTGCAAATAAAATGTTTGTGTCTATCTGAAGAAAAGATCATACGATTCAGGAAGCTGACATTCGTGCAAACTGCAGTGGAGCTTCCGACAGGTTTAAGACCATACTTAAGTCAAAATGAGATCATATTGAACAAAACTGATAGTATTCTAAAATTTTGATGTTAAACAAAAAATGAGGATAATATAGCTCTTTAGTTTGTTGCATTTTTTTTCAGCCACCCTGTAAATGGAAATGTGAGCGCGGATATTATGCCACATTTCAACTTTCACTCGAAATGTAACCATTGAAGAAAACTCTTAGTCGATATACCTCTCGGTAGCTTAAAATTATGACCCCAAAAGTTTAACTTTAAAAGCAAACTTTGAAAAACTTTAATACAAATTGGCAAGAATAAAGTATAGTTTGAGGTTTGAGATTATAAAAGGTGAGACTATTAAGAATGTCACGTATTGCATAAAAGAAAAGTAATAAACAAAGCAAAGGAAAGTTTCTGAGAAAATGAGAAAAAACTAGGTTAGTCATATTAAGAGTAACAGTAAATTTAATAAAAATCATTTCACACTAAAGTGATTGTCCAAACGAGATATTTTTCTTGTACATTTCTCTCCTCTTGTGGTTTTCCACATAGATTTTCCTTTCTAGGACACCCATGAGACACTTTTTCAATCTGGCTTAAACTCTGCACTGTGTGGTGGGGTAACGAGAAATCCCTCCATTCACTCAAAGACCATCAAGAATGATGAGCATAGTTATATAGAATTTTGGTAGGATGGACTGGGAAATGGCTTTTACTTCTCGAGCACAAAAAGAAACGGTCATATTATATTTTTAAGCAAATAAAAGATTATTACGTGTATTATTATTATTTGACTTTCATTTATCAGATTATTCTTCTGAATTGACTGTAAGATTAAATTTCAAACAAAATTACTATGTTAAAATATTCTAAATCAAAGAAAAATCATAGAATAATGAACCTTAAATAGTTTGTCTTTGCATTTAAAAGACCGGATTAGAGTAATCGCATGAGAAGCTTAAATATTTCCAAGTAATATATTTCCTGAATGAAATTCTATACTGAAAATGAACGTGAAGATGCAGATTATAAACATAATGCTAAGGACAAAAAGACCACTATCAAAATAATCTTTTCCGCAACCTCTTAATATTTTCGTGCTTCTAATACGTTCTTATCCCTTTGTATCCTACCTTTCTCGCGTTCAACTTTTCTGGTGGCATGAAAAGGAGCAGGCAGATGATTAAGACATCATTCTGAATTTCAACAGTTAATGCGATGTATGTACTCTCCAGAAATCATCCATCAACAAACCAAGGGTGCTATAAGAAATGGAGTTTTTATGGAAGGGATGATTCTGAAAAATGTTTTGATTTGAAACGGTCAATTTTAGGGGGTAAAGACATTGTATTCCTCCTTTATCCTTGAAGTGGAATGGCTAGAGCGTTGAAAAGTGCTGATGGTGATGATAATACCACAAACCGCCTAAAATTTCTTCACTCCCATTGTGCTTTCCATCCTCCCCAAATACTTGAACATTGAATGAAATTGGACCAGACGAAGGTTAAACACTTCAACGTTGTCATGGACAGATGAAGACATAAAGCGGGTGGTTGAAATCTTAGACGGTAAAAGAAATACGCAGTACGTATCAGTAATAGGGTGACCAATTTGCGCAAATTCTTTAATCACAAATTTTTCTTTGAATTTAACCATTCGATTTTATAGTGTAAATATGCACGATTGATGACGATACGAGAAGGTCAGGTTATTCTCTGCGAGATGATGATAGTCACTTATTTATGGTGGATACAAGTTCATTTAAGGGACCAGGCTTGTTGCATTAAGCTCCCGCAGTCTTAATGACTTTCCATTAACTTCTTCGAGCACCATAGGATTCCTAATTGTTTAAGGACATCCATTACCTCCTTCTATTGCCTTCTTGGACGTCCTGTCATCCAACTTGCCCTTAGCTTAACTGTCTGGTACCTTTCTAGGCATTTTCTTTGTTTGCATTAGGTAAGAGTAACCGAGGCAGCTCATATGGCGTACTCTAATGGTGGACCTAATATCTGGCTCCAAAAAACGATTTCCAGTTTCCTGTCTGAGACATGGGTTCTCAGCAAACAGAATTGCGAACTCTTAGCCGCGTTTTAGAGGAGGATTCTACGACGGACTTTTCGCCTCATATGTGAGGAGGAACGATTCCAAAGCCTATATAACCATGAGGTGTATGAGCGCTGCCGAGAGGTAACTGTCGTCAAGCAAATATGCCGCAATAGGCTCCGATGGGTTGGTCATCTGATTCGCAAGGATAAGGACGAGCCAACCCGGAAAGTCTTTAAAGGCGGACTCTATACTTCGAAGGAACGAGGCCAAGCCAGCCTCTGATGGACTAACGACGGCGTGAACCAAGACGCTAGCTCATTAGGGATGCGAAATTGGAGAACAGGCTCGAGTGGCAACGCGTCCTGAGTCAGGCCAAGACCAGCAATTGGTTGTAGCGCCGGTTAAGTAAGTAAGTATCCTTACTATCTTGTGACCTTATCGTCCAAATGTTTGTTAATAACTTTTAAATCAGAATGGTCAAATCCTGTGTCGAAATCGCCACGAACGATAACTGCTAATGGATATTGGAATAGGCAACAACATTTGTTATGGGACCAATGTTCTAAACCATAAAAGAAAAAGTAACAGTAGTAGGGTGAGCAAGTTGCGAATATTCATAGATAACAAGTTTAATACCCAATACCAAATTTGATCAAGATCGCTTCAATAGCAGTTCTTGTAAAATTTGTTGTCAAAACAATGATTTTTTCGAAGAATAAAATCTTTACTACTTGGGGGAGGTGGGGCTACTTTGAGCTGTGGGGCTAGATTGTTATACGACTTTTTCGCCAATTTCTAAATTAAGCTGGTCCTTACAATTATTTTATTCAGGTTCATAATTATTTTGTCTATCCAAATTACATCATGTTGAAACCCAGTTTTTGTTAGAAATATGCGAAGAAATCGTATAACAATGTAGCCCCACATAACCCTAACTTACTTTTAGATCTTTCAAAATTTATGTTAAATCTAGATGAACACCAATTTTTATGATCTTTACCAAATGGAGTCTTATACCGGCTTCAGGTCTAAAATTTAGCCATATGGCTCAATTGTTATAATTTCCCATCAGTCAAGATATTTTGGAAAATTTAACTTAGGATTGGATTATTAAGGATAAATTATCTATTAGTTACTGAAAGAGCAATAAAATTGGTTGCCATTTAGGATTCTGAGGCCTTCGGGAACTGGACTAAACCTCCAGTCTGGAGACCGCTTTACACACTGTGATATTAAAACAGCTAAATAATCGAGGTCTTTGGAACTTGGAAGCGGGCAAAAAAACGACTGGTGGTGGTGGCCCAACAAGGATTCTCTTGCTGGGTGCGTTTGTATTCATACTCTGAAAATATATCTCGTAAATAATCTCCTAAAAAATTTGTAAAATAAGTCGATTTATATGGAAAAGTAACAAGATGTTTGGCTACCCCTGTCGCCATAGGGATTCTCGTAAAATCTTTTCATTTTCAACAAGATTTCTTGTTAAAACCGAATTCACCAAAATTGACTAACAAAATTCTTGTAAAAGTTTTCTCAAAATCTGATTTTCATGGGAATTTCTCAATAGATGGCGTTGCAAAATATATCGTTTTCTCTTTTATTTTTATCTCTTTCTCTAAAAATGGTTTGGAATATTTTCTGTCAAATTGTTTATCTGGTGGATATAATAATCACTATTTTCATGCTTTTTGTTATATATAGCAATTATATGCAGGTATGCTGTCAGCAGGAAATGGTTAAATAGGACTTTAGAGACCATTTTCGACTACAAAACCGTAATTTTTGGTGAATAAAAAAAAGAATACTGACAAAACTTTTACAAGATTTTGTATATTATTAGTAAAAAATGTGCAGTATCCGGTATCAACAAGATATCTTGTTGAAAATGAAAAGATTTTACAAAAATCCCTATGACGACAGGGGTAGCCAAACATCTCGTTACTTTTCTATATGGGGCAACGAGATTTTACAAAACTTTTACGAGCGATTTTTATCAGAGTAGCTGAAGAACAACTGATTGTCTGCAAGAGCGTTATGCCAGAGAAAAGCATGAGTACTCCATGCACATAGTATCATGCAGCACATCGAAAGCCGTGTTCACTATTGGACGATAAAGATGCACACCCTTTACCCTAGAGGGCTAACCCTAGGGACAAAGCACATTGTGTACTCAATCAGTCTTTACGGAAACAAAATAACAGCAAGGCCTTTAGCCGCGAAACCGATACATATCTCATAACACATAGATTCAATCCTTTCTTTTCAGAATACGTACAGCTAAAGTTACTCGGTATTCTCTTAGTTCATCGTAAAATTTTCAAAGTCACTTACAGTAGACTCTCTCTCAATCGGGAATATGGGGCGAAATGTCATCCGGTTTAGCGATAGAATTGAGCGTCAAAGCCTTTGTAAATTCCACAAAAAGCGCTCAATTATAAAGAATCATGATAAAATAGGAAGAACTACAGCGAATTTGAGCGAATTAGCTTCATAATTAGGGCAGAATCACATTGTCAGTAAAATGCTCACCGTCACCGTCAAAGCCCTCACCGTTTTTCGTTGATTTACGCATTTTCATTGCAATTCTTACGCAAATTTTCCATTACGATATTACCTTGTCTCATACTCGGTGGCACTAGGTGAAAATAGTACAAGAAAATTGAATAAATAAAGCGAAAATGCGATAAACGGTGAGCAAAAAAAACTGTACAATTTTTTGCTACAATTTTTCGTACAGTTTTTTTGCTCACCGTTTATCGCTTTTTCGTTTTATTTCTTCAATTTTCTTATATTATTTTCACCTAGTGTCACCGAGTATGAGATAAGGTAACACAGTAATTGAGAATTTGCGTAAGAATTGCAATGAAAATGCGTAAATCAACGAAATACGGCGAGGGCTTTGACGGTGACGGTGAGCATTTTACTGTCAATGTGATTCTGCCCTTAAACGTGAAAATCGTCAACAAAATTTGTCGCCCGATTGAAAAAGAGCCGATTGAGTGAGAGTCTACTGTATTTACCTAGTTTACCCCCAAAATTACTAAAAGTTCAGGTAAACTAAATAAGTTTTCCAACCTCAATATATAATATTTGAGACACCCTATTAAAAAACCATAATGCCTAAGATACCGTATTATGTGTAAATAGTGAATGAAACCAAAAAATCCGAAAGCATCTGTTTCATCCCTGAAAGCACTGTCACTCCACGTTTTTTTTCCCTCAAGTGATTCGCATTTTTTTATTAACTTTTTATTCATCTTTATCATCAAATGTAAGTTTATAACATTTTCCTCTCTGCCTTTTTTTTCATTTCAAATTATCTACATAAACATGCTATAAATACACATTTACATTTCTGCACAAATATAGATTCTTTCCTCACACCACGCAATCAGAACATATTTCTTAAAGAATTGATGATGTGAAAATTGGTTCCATGTTTTCTCAGTGGTTATTAATGAAAAAGAAATCTAGAATTTCCATCGCTTCGTTATAAAGCTTTTCTGCACTTTCCAATATTTGCCATATTTGTCTTTCGTCAAACTTTGTAGATTCTTTTCTTTTGTCATTATTAAGAATAAAGCTATAGTTTACCACATTAGAATTTTGTGTTATGTTTTATATAACACATTTTATCGTAATGTTTGTTTCATTAAAAACTACGTTTTGAATTTCTATAAAATTGCAACTGGATGGACAATTTTTATGCGAAATACATATCATTATCAATTACAGAGTGTAATAAAATTTTGATTCATATTTCCTCTATTTTATTATTCACCAAAAATCCCCTTCATTTACTGCCCAGCAGTAATTTGGAGCAATTTTGATGAGAAGGTATTAAATGAAATTGAAATTTGGCACAGTTATTATTTATACGTTGTCAAATTCTCTAATCATTTCTTTTAATTAAAGTGAAACTCTTTTCTTTTAAAATTACATGACTAGCAACAGGAATACCTTTTGAAAGACAAGACAGTAATCAATTAAATATGGAAAATTACTAACACTTATTAACACCATAGAGATAGAGATAGAAAGGTAAAGATGAAGATTTAGTGATTTAACCAAAAGGTTTAATGTATCTATTTAAAAACACGCTTAAAATAAAAATTTGTAAAATATTTACTGAGCTGTGTATATCAATAAGCATCTAATCACATAATTTTTTTAGTGTTACCACAAGTTGTAGTGAAAGGTGAATGTCTGAAGGCTAACTCATTCTGATTTTTGCTGCAAGGGTTTCTGGTTTCTCGAGTTCCGCTATGCAATTCTCGGGTTTCTCGGGTTTCGCGAAACGTTTCTCAGACAATTATTGACAAGTGTTTCGAGTGTTTTTCAATATGAGTTACCCCTCGTAAATGTCTCAGATAAAAAAAATGATTTCATACTATGCTTATTTTTAAAAATGGTAAATAGATACAACTTGCATATTACTTGTTTCAAATGTTACAATAAAATCTCTTTAATCAGGTTTTCAAATAAAAGATCTAATTTATTAATGTGTTCTAAATCAGCAATGTTATTGATACTATTTGATCACTGGAGTAGAGACAGGAAAAAGTGTTAAAATAATATAAGAATACTTATATTGTGCCCAAAGTTATGTGTGCTACCTTAATAATTTCTTTTGCGAAATCATGTTTAAAAAATTAGACACAAGTGTAAAATTGATGGAAAGGTTTTATTAATTCTTCTCCATCTTTATTGATTTTGAGATACTTTAACCCTTTAAGGACGATTGGAACACCGGTGTCCCATAAATAAAATAATTTTTCCTGACTACCTAAAGTTATTTTCTTCTTATGTTTATACGTAATTGCAAAGTAGAAGATTGAAGGAATCTAGGATATTTTTTACAATTCTACAGCTATTTGCTATATAGTAAATTTTTAGGCTAAAAAATAACAAATTTTTAAATTCTCATATTGAAAATTGATTTTAATTATTTTTTATACTTCCAATTTTTTTAAGCAAAACCGTTATGGGAATAAAAACTACAATACTCAAACATAATATTTTTCATTAGAGTGAAAATTATCTATCATTGGTATCGTCAGAAAAAATCGTTATCGGTTATGAACCGATTCATTACCGGTTCAGTTTTATAGGAAATTCCAAGACCATTCCAACCAGCTCAAACGCGACCCCAATCGGTTGATAAATGCGCTCTCTTAGGGTAAGTGCTCATAATTTTGGACAGTTTCTTATTTTGGACACTTTGAGGGTAAAATTGGACACTAAAAATAAATTGATTAAAATGATGGATTTTTATTCCAATATTTGATAAAAAATGAATTCTATCTAAATATTTGTTCTTTTTGGAAGATTTTGACACTAAATACGTTAAATTTTGAATATGATTTGAGTTGAAATTGCTTTGTTGAAAATTCAGTGTGAGCAATTGCTTACGAGAAATATGACAGAACTTCGTGGCTTACTTGAGTCTTATTTAGTTTTGGTGAAGTACTAACAAAGTTTGTTCGCTGTTTTTGAGTGATATTATTGAATATTCATTGAATATTGTGTTGATTCACGTTACTGATGATTTGTACATTTGACCTGAAGTGAGATTTGCCTTGTGAATTATATTTTTCGTGTGAAAAATGGGAAATTTTTTAAGACATTCACCAGTGAGGTGATGATTCTTATTTTGGACAGGTGTTTTTCTCACGAAATTTCGTGAAGTTTTAGCTTTTGTGATGACTAGGTTGGACAAATGCCTGGAGAAACAAAGGAGCATCATCTCTACGAAAGAGATGTAGCGAGAAATGCCTTGAAAGGCTCCCAGGTCAGGGAATGAGCGAATCTGCACGTACTTGGAGTATCGAAGTCAACTCACTTTAATGAATGATATGGAAAGTTTCCGGGCTTCTGTGCCATTCTACGTTTCCCTTACATGAACAGGAAGAAGACTTGGTAAGATTGGTTCATCAAATGAAGAACAATGGGCATCCTATTGAGGCGGATTAGCTGTCCAAATTTACAGCCAAGTTGGACAAATTAATAAACAAGTTGTCCAAAATAAGAGCCAAGGTCACCTCTACTTATCAATTCATTTTTAAATTTAAACGTATTAAAACTAATTTTAATAAAAATAAGACGATAAATAGCTTGCTAAGTTTCCAAACAACCCTTCTGAAAAGAGAGTAACAAGAAATGTCAATTAGTATAGAAAATATCGCACTTCAAACTTGGAACTTCAATGCTTATAAGCAGACTGTCCAAAATTATAAGCACTTCCCCTAGAGCCTTTTTAACTATCAAAAAAATATCAACATTTTTTCACGTTAATTTTACAACATTTCATCAGTAATTTTTTATTCATAAGGGCATCAGTAACCCTTGACCCCCTTGATACAACTAAAAGAAAGGCAAAATTTACACCAAATTCGAAAAATTATCGGAAAATGATAAAGAGATCAAAAATTTTACCTAATTCCATCAGTTCTACACTTGTGCCAAATAAAGTACTTTCTTTACATTTGTTGAACTTATTAAACGTTTTTATATTCTATTTTTTTTTGATAATCTTCCTCCTTACATGTCTATTATTAAAATTTACAATCTACGATCTTAAGAGTTAATTATGTTCTATAAATACTATAGGGACTTTCGTGCTCATTTGCATTTTCATAAATTTTCACGGTAAGTTTCTCTTTTCAACTAAAAAAATATTAAGGTAATTTCTTTATACAATTTCCATTTCTTCAGTATATTTTTATACACTATAAGATTTTGTTCTGATATTTTTTGGATTTTTTTTTTGAAAACTATACAGTATAGTAGTGAGAAATATTTTGAATTGTTCCTTTAGAATCACGAATGTAAAACTATTAGTTAGTTTAATCACCTTCTTTTGTTGGGAAATTTCCAAACAGAGTAAAGCATTAATGCCCATCTTGGGGTTATATCAATATTTTGTGGATTAGCTTGGAATAATGGGAAATCAAACAGCTTCAGCACTGGATTCTGTAAGGACGAGTTGATGAATGTCCACAGCGGACCTAGTCTTTCGGGACGGCTGCAATGGCGAAAAAACTGGAGGACCTACAAAAACAGAATTCTGCCTAGGCCTCGAATACATCGGAAGTCCTAGTGGTAAAAAAACACAACATTGTCAAGTGATTTGCACATTTCTATTGCAGCACAATTCTCTTACCTCTTGAATAAATTAGATTTTGCTGTGGAATCTGTCCTGAACAGTTGCCAAAGGTGGGCATTTGAACTGATATTCCCATCTTGGATACTGATGCTCTCTGGTTGAGGACGGAAAAGATACATTGTTAAAATATAAAGAACGAATTTTCACTAGCACAAAAGAAAAACGTTAGTGAATGTTTTATAACATATGTACAAATTTTCTATAGCAAAACCCACATTCGATTCTAAAAACCCAGTATCAAACTTAAATGGAACTGCAAAGATATATTTGAAATAGTACAGTAAGCGCTATACTATTTCAAGCTATTGAATGTATGTATAATAATTCTATATAAAAGCAAACTTTTGCAAATAATAAGTATTGCATTTCCGAAACTCATAGAACAGTTTCAATATATTAATTGTGATTTTCCCCTAAAGATCCCAAAGAAACAAGCCATTTATATAAACTTATTTTCAGAAGTTATACAATACGGCTCCAGTAGTTGTAGTCGTAGTTTTCTAAGTTATTAGTTATTGTAAGAACTACACTTCTCAAATTCTTATGCCCTAGACACACTTACGACTTAAGCCGAGAGACGACTTAGTGGAAAATGATAGAAATGTAGTTTAACCATTATTTCTAATATAATTACGCTAAGTCGTCACTCGGCTAATCCTCAGGTCTGTCAAGGCCCTTACTTAACAAAGAAGTTTAAATGTTTGACATTTAATCTGGAATTTTATTTATTAACTGATCGAACTCAATGAGAAAGCAGTTAAAATCCACTTTTTCCAACTTATCATCTTGCCTGGAGCACAAATAGTAAGAGATATCGATTTCCAATCTTCTGGATACTTTCCATTCGGTTAAGAAATACCGAAACTTCTAATCATTATTTCCAGACTCTTTTTCCTTGTACCCCTCAGCTCTCTCCAAAACCACGTTTTTTGGGGACAGTTCAAAAACGCGTCGCGTGATTTTTTTTTTCATTTTTAGATATAAGTTTACAATTTCATTGTCTTTCACAGAATTTCGTAAAAATGATATATTAACCGCACTTACCGAAATTTTATTTATTCACATAAAGTAATTAGTGAAACTGCTTTGTATTATAGAGTTAAATAAAAATCATCAAAAACATGTTTTTCGTTTTCACGAAAAACATGTCTTTATAGCTCGTGACACCGTAATACGAGCTTCAGATCTAAGGCTTAGTCGTCGAAAATTTTTAGGAAATTTTGTCTTGGAAATGGACTTTTAGTGGGAATTAATCTATGTGAATCAGAAGAATAAATTAACTTGGTTGCTATTTAGGGTTTTGAGGCTTTCGGAAACTAGGCTAAACCTCTAGTCTGAAGGCAATCTAACTCTAAATTACTTTTCAAGCCTATTTGATTATGTAAAATACACTAACAATTTTGAAGATCTAAAAATACATTTTAAATGCAACTTGTAAATTTTAGTGCAACTTAAGTAGAAATAACCAAAACCTAATTATTCTCAGTGTATTTCAACCATACAAAAATTTTCTTTTTTATAGCTTAAGATTTAATATATTTAATATGATTTTTGGAATATGAAAATAAAACGTTTTCTTTAATTTAATTATAAATTATTTATAATTCGTTTTATTATGAAATAAATTTTTAAACAAATTTAACGGGCGTTCTAAAAATAAATTTAATTAAAAAAATCTAATGAATTTCCTATTCACCTTGTTGTGCACAGAGATGCTGTCAATTTCAGCGAGTGGACAAGAACTTCGATGTTGCTGTTGGAATTTTGGCTGATACGGTTCTAGCATTCGAATTTTGCCCCATCGATGAAAAAATAGTGCAATAGCTCCCACCCACAATATCAGCACAAAGAGCACAATAAGAACTTCCTCTGTGCGAACTATTATCTTTGGTCCTGCTGAAATAGGAGAAAAAATGCAAGTAAATTATTAAGCATGACGAAAATCACTCAATTCTACTATATTTCAACTAGATTATAGAAAAGGTTTAGTAAAATAGAAGCAAGTGAAGAAAAGGAGAAGGCAATACAACATGAATTTTGAAATAACTTCCGCAGTTAAGCATTTGACTTTTCCTGATGAATTTTTAACGTATTTCAAATAGATGTAAACTGCTTGGCAATTTCCTGTCTCCACAAAAATAAAAACATAAAATCCATGAAATAAATAAAGGGGTGGCAAAGCATTCCAGTCTTGTGGAATGCTCGAACTCGTGATGTGATTTGCACTAGAAATTATTAAAAAAAAACCTTTAAGTGAACTTTCGGTTTAATGATGTTCAGCAGATAGTGTAACGGGAAAAAGACGTTTATTGATTGAGAAAATCAAGTAAAGTATAATAATATAATAAGTATAATAATAAATAATCATGGTAAAATTATAAGGGCCAAACTGATCCTTTTTCAAAAAAAAGGATCATAATTGATGCTTTGAAAGGACCACTTGTGTCCCTTGAAATTTTGCATGAACATTTATTACGATAGATTTTGTATTATCGTAAACTTATTACTCATATCATATTTATCTCATCTGAGCGAACACTACAGATGTCTTTTCATTATTTTTATTCAATTTGGAATTTAGTTGTTTTTTTCCTTTCTTTTGTGGATGGTTCTGTGCAATATGTTGAAAAAAAAACAGCGTTGAAAAGATCTGTGAGACTGAAAGTTTAATCATTTTACTCTCACAAATGCTATTTCACTTTTAAAATGGACATGGATTAACAAAAATTTCTCTAAAATAATTCGTATATAAAATCTCAACTTACATGACATAAATAAACAAATTCTCTGGTGTTCATAAAACATAATCTAAATTATAATCCCAAAAAATAAACTTGAATACCGTACATTTAAAAAAAAAATAACTCTTCAAATAAAGTTATAAAATTTACTGTTCAAACTTCGTATAAAGTTAATAAAAACGAATATACTTATGGAGTTCAGATCCAGGAGAAAGAAAAGAATTATATACTCCTTACAGAAAAATAAATAGTAAATCAGAAGGTTCCAAGGATTGCCGTTTCTCGTTCTGGGTGAACTTTCTGTTCAGTTCTAGTAATATTTTCATTGTAACGAAATTTCATAGCCCTTGGAAAATTTTTGTTACGATAGAATAGTGTACACAGGAACAAAGGGTAAACGGGGTACAGAAAAGGAGCACAATCCTTTTTGGGAGTGGGATTTTATGTATCAAAAATAAATAAATGAAATCAATCCCGGAAATATGAGGTAAGCTTTTCAGAAAGTCACTTGAAAAGAAATCCGGGGATTGTCAAATAAGCGGACAAAAATATTTGTCATAAACTAATAACAATTGAGATTGAATTGAATGTAAAATTCTTCAATAGTAATACTTTTTTCGATTGATTCATAACACCAATTGAAAAATTCATGGACTAAAGCATTACTGAAATGGATGGATCGATGGATAAAAAATAAATAAACTAATTGACTTTTTATTAATTATTTTTTCCTAATTAAATTGTCAGTGAAAAAGCATAAATAATTATATTTCAAAATGTAATATAAAATTTAAATTAAAAATTTGAAGACTTGCTATATAAATGACAAGTAAGAAGTATTAGTTTTGATATTATTGAAGCATGGAAAATTATATTAAATTTCTGGATACAATATTTTCTTATTCTTATATAATTCAAGATCAATGAATTAAGATTAATATTTATGACGATTGCTACAGGTCTTGAGCAATGTAAATTACAGTAGCTGAAAATTCATTATATATATAACAAAAAAAAATAAAAGCTGAACATCCTGTATAGTCCTGACATACCTGAACATTTGCAATTAAATATTTGTCGTATTTCAGTATAAATGTTGCTCGCATTAATTATACGCTTCACTTAAAATTTTTGTTTTTCTTCTAGTAATAGTTCAATATTTCAAAATTTTCTGTATGTCGAAATACAGCAATGTGAAAATTATACATTTTGCAATGTCCACTAACCACACACTCATCTTTCATATGTTCCCACATTAATATTACGCTATTTTAAAAACTGATATTTTTTCTTTTCACAATTACTTCATTCCTATGACGAGGATTGGGTACCAATTTCAGTTGTGTTACTGATGAAATTTGTATTTGCAGATATAAAAGGGGTGGCAAAGCGTCCCAGGCTTTGCTAAATGCACGAACTCGTGACTTAGATGCTATCTCTCAAAAGTACTTTCGCGTGATTTACTGTTTACCGAAAGATCCATCGAAAGATCCCCCTCCGTTACTCGAAAGATCCCACAAAATTGTTTTAAGAATAATAAAATTAATTTTCGGACAAAAATTACTTATCGTTTCATAACCGATTTGAACGGATTTATAAATCATTCAAAACATTGCCCAAATTAACTTACGACTAATATAATTAAATCGGCTCAAAACCGATTGGAACCAGTTCAGTTTTATCGGAAATTCAAAGACCTTTCCAACGAGACCATACACGACAATATTCGATTTATAAATACGCTCTCTAGAGCATTTTTAACCTTTAACTTTGAAAAACCGTTATTCGGAATGATTCAACTGAATTTTCGTATATGGTTAACCCTCTAACGGGTAAGACCGCCTCCAGGCGGTCTTCACAAAAATCACATTTAAAGCAACAATAAAGGTTTTATTTATTTAAGAGTTCTATAGTGTCCTCGGTAATAGTCTTATAAACATCTCTTGAAAGTTTGAACTCATTTTGACCCTTCGTTTCGTTGCTATTCCCAGTTTTGTGTGACAGGTCAGAGAAAAAGCAACAAAAAATATTAGTGCAAAAAAACTCTTTTCCAATTTCCAAAAAAATACCGATTTAAAGTTATCTGACTAAAATAAATTTATTTTTTACTGAAAGATATGTCATTCTACTTTGTATATTTTATTTAAAAAAATTTGAAAAAACTAAAAATGTGAATTTTAGAAGCAAAAAGAGTTTCAAATTTTTTTAAATATTTTCTCACCTAGCGCCTAAACTAAAAGAGATAATGAAGAATGGATGGTTTTTTCAACTTTATTGGATTATAATTATCCAAGAAAATATTGTTTTAGAGTTTTTTTTCGCATATTAAAGAAAACACAGTTAGAGGGTTAAAATGTTCGCCTGTATAATCCTCTAAAACTGAATCCCAAAACTGAAAAAGGTGAGGGGCGAAGGAAAAATGAGGAGCATGTTAACGATCCTGGGGTCGACTTATGGGAGGGGGGGGTTCCTCTTGGATCCCATGGTGTTATCTCTAACCGTTTGCGATCTAGAGCTGGCGACAGCCGGACGGATAGACTAACAGACGGAAAAAAAGCGTGACGACATTTTTTAGAAATCGTCTGAAACCCGAAGATTTGATGAGAAAAGTGAAAAAGGGTTTTGAAAAGTTGCAATTCAATCATCCCATTTTAGCCATTAAAAGAACAATTTGTTCAATATATGATTTATTCTTCAGAAAGGATTTCAAGAATAAGATAAATAAATCACAATAAGTGATGCAATTCTGACGCCGTCACATTGCTATCCCGCCAAAATTTTCCCGATTTTGCGAAATAGAAATACACATCATACACAGAGTCTTCACTCTGTATGAGTGGACACGGATAAAGAGTGTGGCGCTCTCAGCGGGATGGCATGTGTAGTAGTGCACAAAAAGCGGAATAATTGCTGTTATTATGAATATCCCGCGAATTTTATCTCGCGAGCTCCTGGAGGTCGCGAATTGGAAAAATAAATGCATTTTATGTGAAAATTTCGCGGTTTAGTGCACAAAAAATATTTGTTAAAATTGTTTTATATTTAATTTATACTATGATTTATAATTATAAATAACACTGTCCACGATGAAAAATTGAAATGATTATCGATGAACACTTTGGGGTTTCTTGGTGCCTCCTGAACATATCTCACGAAGGTACTCATTTGTGTAATATGGTTATATGATTCGGACGTCAAAATTCTAAGATATTTTAATGTGAAAATTCTCAAGAAATGGGTAGAATTATTTTTATTAAGTTCATGTTACCTCAATAATGGTACTTAGAAGGATGTTGGTGTACAGAAACGGTTCGTGGAAGACAATTCAAAGAAGACTGCCCTAGAACCAACCACTTTCTTATATTTTAATTTTTAATTTCTTATACTTATGGGACACCTGTGTTCAAAAACCATTTCGATATCGAATTTTCAAATATGAATGTTTATAATCACTTTAGACGGCCTATTTTCAATCGATTTGCTTAAATTAGGATTTTTTTCGCGTATATTACTTTTTAATTTGTTCGTATGCTTGTTACTCATGCTAAGATATTTTAAAACCTACTTTCTTAAGCAGTGTCTTATTTTTGAATGGTTTATTTTTTAATTTATCAATTAATTTAATCGGTAGTAATGCGGTATGTACCCAAAAAGCATGCGAAAAGATGATACACGGATAGCTCTTTTCCGTGAGTTCGAGCACTCCGCAAAGCCGGGACGATTTGCCATGTCTTTTTCTATAATTTTCTTCATTTTCCTCATAAATACCTGAATACCATTCGAATCCACGAAAAGGATTGCGCAGGACTACTTATTTTCTTTACGAAAAAAGAGCAAAGTCACTGAAGATCATAAATACTAAAAAGTTAAGGTGTTCAAAGAAATTCTAATCAAATAATTTAGGAATATATAACACGGTGATGATATCTGTACAATCTTCTCTTTTATTCTCTCATACAACCTGCATCATTTCTTATATAAGACAGTACAAAGGTCATCACTGTGAATATATTTTTACATCTATTTCCATCACAACAATTTTCATCTTGTGAAAGGTGTTTCTGTGTTTAAATGTGAATAATTTGCTCAAAAATGCACAAAATATGAGCTGAAGCGGCTTCACACACACAACCACCATTCCGAAAAATCTGGATAAATTTCGTGACGGACATCGGAATTGGGGGGCTGATTTCTTTCGTAAATGCAAAATTTATTGGAAAACTCAACAATGTATAGTTTTCATAGTGATATGCATTTTCTAAGAATTGTATGTTCAATCTTTGATTCTGTCATTATTCCTTTAATGTTATTCCAAGGACAAACAAGATAAGGGGTATTTCAAGAATTTCTGTAAACCATTTCAACCTCAGGGGCACCTGTCTGAGACATTGTATGCGATAAGAAATCCTATAACCAGGATGTATGCTACACATATAGAACAAGGCTTCTTGGTGAGACAAATGCAGGCGAGAAGGTACTTTGCTTTATCTCTTTGAGAGAGACGAATACAAAATTTTCCCTCATACCACAATATGCGTCCCTGTGTCATCTAAGGAGCGAAGAAAGCTCCAAAGAACTAAAATAAGTAGACTATAAAAGTTTCTCTTGTCTCATGACTTTTTCTTCTCACTTATGCAGAAGAGGATTTCTTGAGGCTTTTCTCCTTCATTTTTACTCGAGGCAAAACAATAGGGATTGTGTGTGTTGATGGTGAATATAAATAAGTAAATTCGAGAAATACGATATGACTGACATAATAATTTCATTTAACGCTCTCCAAAAAAATTTCAACATGAATTCGTAAAGACTAATGACATAAAATATTTATGGCAGAAAAGGAATGCTAGACAACTTAAAGATAATCGATAGAAATTGCGATGGAAAGTGCAAGATGGGGAAAATTATAGCAAATACGCAACAGGATTCAGAAAATGGGACAAAAGCTTGGAAGTGATATAGTAAATGAGATTGCTTAATTGAAAAAAATTGATGGTATTCAAGTTTGGACAAAAGTTTAATTGTTTTCATTGAACTTTGGAAAAATATCTAAAATATCATATTTAAGCTTATTATATTTTGAATTACTTGAATTTAAATTGAATTTACTTGTTTATCTCTCCCATATGTTCGTTTTAGTCTACCTCCGTGCGACCATCGTCATCTTAGCGTTTAGAAAAATCTACAGGGAAAAGGGACGAAAATTTCTTATGTTAATCGGATCCCTGTAACAGAATTGTATGGTTGCGTATACCAAGAAGGATCGTGTGTTCCCAAAAGAAACGGAACCGTGTGAGATGATTGAGTTCTAGAACTCAAAATGGCTCCCTCAGGCCTGAAATTTGGTTTTGCGGTTTAAGTCCTCTAATTTCATAACATTCTATAGGTTTGAACCTTGAAACTCTTAAAAATCAAATACCATCCATGCTATTTTCAAATTTTGATTTTTTCGGAAATTAAACGAAATCTTTAGCCCCGTATGAAAGGGCGAATAAATAAAGGATTATATTCGCAAAATAATTTCAAAAATGTAACTTTTTATTGAAAAACAAAATGAGGACATAAATATCCAATTTGACCAAAAATTTCAATTTTTGTAACGACAGAAGTCTGAAAGGTTACTTTGGCAAAGTTTAAGCTCCATCAGAGTATAAATGAATTTCGCAACGATTTCACTATGAAAGATTATTACGATTTATACACAATTTCACATTCAATTTCAATATGAAATTAATTGGTTGGCATAGCTATTGAGAGTCCTCTTGCACGTTTATTTTCTCAGTAAAGTCTCTTACCAGCAATTTTATTGATTTTTTTTTCACTCAGAAGAAGGCAGGAAAATTGTTAAAATATTTATATATGTCACACACACAACTTCTCCTTTTGTTCTTTTTCCTTGCCACCACAGCACAACACCTTGGAATTGAAAAGTGGCAGCAGCAAAAACACCTACAAATCTTATTTGCACTAAAAAATCAATTTTTCATCAGATTTAAATTTAAAGCAAATTTTGTATTTAAGTATTTGCAGTCTTCCAGTTTTGGACAAGGAATTCGTTTTTTTTTTAAATCAAAAGACTTCAAATTATGAAAGCATTCGATCTTTAGTGTGGGTCTTCTCCCGTTCCGTTTATTTCAGAAACTTTTTAGACAGTGCTCTACAATCTCCTACTTACTCAATTAAACGCATTTTACAATTTGAAATTTTATCTTACGTCTACTTACACTACAGTTTACCACTTTAACTTTGAGAATTTTTTATTAAATTTCAGACTAACTTTTTAACAATATATAATTGCATTTGTTTTTAAACGTCCTCGTTTAGCTTAAGGGGTTATATATAAAAGTACGACAAAAATTAACGGTTATTTTATGAATTTTTTGTAACTTTGCTAATGAGTCGACAGATATGAAATTTTCACGGGTTGTATTAAGGAACACAAAAATATTTTTTCATTTCAATTTTGAATAAAAAATGGCGGCTCACCAGTGCGTGAACTCAGGATAGATTTTTTTAAGCGCTCCACGGCTAGCAGTAAAACCCGAGTAATTTTTATCCGATTGACTTAAAACTTCCAGCATAAACTTTGACTTTCAGTGTAAATGCATAGATAGACTCTATAGAAATACACACTATTATTAAGTAATATTGATTTCTGCAAATTTGGAAGCGACTTGACGATAGAAAGATCAAAAAATCAACTTTATTTGTTTTTAACAAATGTAATTATTTATCAATCTTTATATTTGTGTGTACTTATATAGAGAATCTATGTAAGCATGTATACTAAAAATTTCAGGAAAATCGGATAAAACTTACTCCAGTTCTACTGTTATCCGCGATTGAAAACGTAATTTCCAGAAAAACGCGTTTATACTTTAGCAATGTGTGGAAAATACATGTGTTTTCGTAAAGCACTTAAAAATCCTTTCAACAAAAGATCATACCCTACAAGCCTTATATCATGTTTAACATGTTTTTACGTTATTTACCCTCATAAAATAAAAAGAACGATAATAAAAAAAATTGTGAATTGGATATAACCCCTTAACTGAGATCTTTGGGTTTCTTTCATTAGCCCAACGAGTCCTTTTTGAAATCAAGGGAATGATCATATTGATCACTAACTTTTTACAGGCACCTTTAAGCCCTTATCGTTTCGAAAGTGAGATACGGGGAAGTGGGCCACTTTTTAAATTTGAATGCAATCTTATTTATATTATTTTAGGAAACCAGAATAAATTTATATTCAAAATTATATTATTATATAAAAAAATTAAGAGAAGATATTTCTGTATTAACGTGATTTTCTCTAAGAAAGATTCACATGTAAAAGTTATCGATAGACACATTTTACAAAATTTTCTCGACTTCATATGTAGCTGAATTTAATTAAGCAATGAAGTGGTTTTTAAGTACGGGAAAAGCCAACAAAATAATGATAAAATTATTGAGACTTTGTCAATTTTAATTAAATACATAATGCCTAATTCTCATGTGGCTTATAGACATAAATGACGAATGTAGTTACTGGTTGTTACACTATTATTAAATATTAAAGGAACATAATGCCAGTCCCTGGACATTGTGTCATGATTAAATCACGATTCATGATTGATTTAAAAAATTATCTTCACAATTTTATTACATGCATAATGTATTTATATTCGACGTAAAATTACAATATAATATCGATAATATCTGTCATATCTGTATAAATAATTTATTAGGATTTGAGAAAACAATATGAATAAAATATTCTCAATTTTCTACACAGCTTATTCAATCATGAAAATATTAATTAAAAGCTTGAAAAACTTTGGTCAGAATTATAGTAAATTTATTCAGTATCAGTTACATATAAAATTTGTTTTATAAATTCATTTTATAAATTTGTTTTATAAATTTGTTTTTAAAATTTATTTGTTTATGCAACAAAAATCTAAAAAAAATAATTGACATTCCGATTTTTACTGAAAAATGATTATACTTATAAAATTGATAACCTCTCCATAAGAAGTGTTTATAAAAATACTAAACACTGTTATGTAAAACAAACATAGAATTTACAGTAAAATTATAATGATATCCATGATGAGATTGTTCAATAATTTGTGAAATTTTCGCAAACTGTGAAGTATTTGGTTGGAGTGTTTAAGGAGTTTAATTAATTCATCTGCGTGCCGCGACAGTGATTACGAAATATTAGCAAAATTTTCCATTTTGAATAACGCGACTCTATAATTACAGATCGTTGTATGAATATGGTATTTTGGAGGGAGAATTTTCCGCTGAATCCATTGGGTTTTTGTCACGTTTTAACCATTTCTTAACTATCATGAAATCACAATCAATTGTTCGATATTGGGCTGATAATATTGAATATTTATGGCATGTGGGTGTCGAGGGAACGCATATAACGCTTGAAAATGCTGTATGGAGTCAATTTGGGGATTTCACATCACATAATTTCTCAAAATAATGAACCAATTTATGACATTATTCCCACAATCCTGAACAATTTTCAATCTTCATATTATTCAGAATCAACCAATCGTGATTAATTTATGCTGAATGCTATGGGCATAGAACAATGCAAATTAATTATACGAGCATCGACAGTTGAACATAAATAAAATATGAGAGCATCCCATATATTCCTGAACAATCACAAACGAAAGACTTGTCGTATTTCAGTATATGTGTTTCTCGCATGAATTATATGTTTAACTTAAAATATTTGATTTCCTTTTATTAACGCTAAAATGTCTAATTTTTTTTAATGCAGAAATTCACTGAAGTACAGGGAAGTGAAAATCAGAAACTTTTACAATATCCCATCGCCCCAAACTCCTCCCCATTCCCCAACAAAAATTTTTCGCTATTTTAAAAGTCGTCAATTTTTCTTTTCACAATTCTTAGCATATTTAGCTATGTCTTATTGCGTCTACACACTAAATAAATTCATGTCTATATTTTAGCAAATTCCCTATGTTTGTGTAGGAAAAACTCTTCATTATGGACATAAATTTCTCTAGTGTGTAGAGGCCATTAGAGCTGTTCATTTAAAAAAAAACTCAAACCCCCCAATCCCATTTCGCTTCTAATTTTCAGAATTTAGTCATTGGAAGCGTATTGAAGTACAAATTCATCATATCAACACTAGGAGCACTGAGGCCGAGAAAAATACGTTCAAAAGGAAAGAGTCTCAAATGTCTCGGCTTCTGAGGAAAAATACGATCAAGTTCTTTAAAAAAATTATAGACAAATATTACGTTTACAATATTTTACTCGTTTTTAATTTTAGCTTGAATTAAAAATGAACAAACAAACAAATCTCTATACGATTAATAAATCAGCATAAGTACATGTATATTTCCTTAATTAACGTGAGTACAATACGGATAAAAAAGTCATGGGAAAAAAACTACTACAATAAATGGGTTAGGGGAAATGCTTATAATTTTGTCCAGTTTCTTATTTTGGACACTTTGAGGATAACATTGGACACTAAAAATAAATTGATTAAAATGATGGATTTTTATTCCAATATTTGATGAATAATGAATTCTATCTAAATATTTGTTCTTTTTGGAATATTTTAACACTAAATACGTTAAAATTTGAATATGATTTGAGTTGAAATTGCTTTGTTGAAAATTCAGTGTGAGCAATTGCTTACGAGAAATATGACAGAACTTCGTGGCTTACTTCAGTCTTATTTAGTTTTGGTGAAGTACTAACAAAGTTTGTTCGCTGTTTTTGAGTGATATTATTGAAAATTCATTGAATATTGTGTTGATTCACGTTACTGATGATTTGTACATTTGACCTGAAGTGAGATTTGCCTTGTGAATTATATTTTTCGTGTGAAAAATGGGAAATTTTTTAAGACATTCATCAGTGAGGTGATGATTCTTATTTTGGACATGTGTTTTTCTCACGAAATTTCGTGAAGTTTTAGCTTTTGTGATGACTAGGTTGGACAAATGCCTGGAGAAACAAAGGAGCATCATCTCTACGAAAGAGATGCAGTGAGAAATGCCTTGAAAGGCTCCCGGAAAGGGCAGGGAATGAGCGAATCCGCACGTACTTGGAGTACCGAAGTCAACTCACTTTAATGAATGATATGGAAAGTTTCTGGGCTTCTTGTGACATTCCACGTTTCCCTTACATGACCAGGAAGAGGACTTGGTAAGACTGGTTCATGAAATGAAGAACAATGGGCATCCTGTTGAGGCGGATTAGCTGTCCAAATTTACAGACAAGTTGTAAAAATTAATAACCAAGTTGTCCAAAATAAGAGTCAAATTCACCTCTACATATCAATTCATTTTTAAACGTATTAAAACTAATTTTAGTAAAAATGAGATGATAAATAGCTTGCCAAGTTTCTAAACAATCCTTCTGAAAAGAGAGTAACAAGAAAAGTCAATTAGTATTGAAAATATGGCACTTCAAACTTAGGATATCGATGCTTATATGCAGACTGTCCAAAATTATGAGCACTTCCCCTATGTTACAAAGAATCTAGGTAAAATCAATTTAAAGTCTCTCCATAGAGCTTTATATTGAGTGGAGTCCCTGCATGTCGCCTTAGAACTCATTATCATTGTCATTTGAGCTTGTACATGGTGCACAAGGAGACATTGCAATTACGGAGATATTCATCTGATGCTAATTAAGTCTCTCACTCAAACACAAAACACGAGCTGGCTAGCAAGAGTCAAAGGGGAAAAGGCGATACCAAATGTTTAAAGATGATTATTCACCCTAAATTCAGATACATTCCAAATCCAGCATAATTCCCCAAATTTAGAATCTCTTTGCAGGGGGGAATTGCCGAAAGTTCATTTGACTTCTGGGAGGGATATGGAAATTCTAAATGCAAAACAATAGCATGAGCTCAAACATATAGAACCCTTCGTCCTTAATTTCCAAAGCCTTAAGGGTATCTCTTAATTTGTCCAAGAGCAATCAATTGGTAGCTGACAAATTGCACTCGTTCGTTAAGGGATTGAATTGAAAATATGCCGGAAATGTAAGAGAGCTTGAAACATGCTGGAAAATTGAAACACAGAGACTCACCATCATTTCCTGTGGTCGTATTTATTTCAATTGTTCCTCGTTGGGTCTCTGTAACCCCTTCGCTCACCTCCACGATAACTTCTGGTCCTGGCCAATTTGGGTCCCATTCTGTGAATAAATGAATTATATTCACAGAACAATATATTTTTGGATAAATTTAAATGAGGCTTAAATTCAATTGTGCCTTTTGTATGTTTTATTATTCATGAGATGTTATCTCTTAGTTCTCTATTACTTATTAAAACCAGTAGAATATCTAAGAAGATACAAATAATTTATCATCATATCTTTGAAACAGTATTAATAAATAATTTTTGTCAGCTGTTAAAAACAATATTGGATAAAAAAAAACTTTAAGAAAGGGAAACGGAATATTCTTAAGGAAAGTAAAAATTAAAAATAAATAAATAAGATGCAAATCAACATAGTTTATCCGCATGGCTTTTCTAATTTCATTGAGAAAATTTCCAATTAGGATTATACAGAAAAGGTGACAATTAACTAAACAGTTTTTCAAAAGCACGATTTCCTGTTGTTTAGATAGGGGACCTTTGATTTGGGGTACCTTTGAAGTATGGTTTTGTCTAAAACCATGGTTTTGTTAAACGGAATTGAGCCTTATCATAATGTAATTTAGCTTTCTAATTGGTTTGTCGAGCTAAATTATATCACGGAAAGATCAATCTCCAATTAAAAATAAGAAATAAAAGCTCCATACTTGAATGAATCAAATGTGCCCCAATTTAAAGGTGCCCCACTTCCACCATATTGTTCGGGACCTGGTTTTAGACGTACCTCGCCTAGGGGATGCTACACCTTGCTCTTTGTGGAGTGAATGTAGTTATTTGATGAATTTTAAAGTTAATCCTATACTTCATGCGAGCTACGCAGTAAGTCGGGTATATGTTCTCTCAAGAGCAAACTTTGAGCGTAGATGTATTATCCGCGCTCGAGTGAGTGGGCACAATCGTTACTCTCCTCTGTAGGGGAAACCTTTTCTTGACATACATCGTCTCACATCGTTCTTCACATACATCGTCTCTCTTGCCTTTCATAGACATATGTGATGCCCTCCCGAAGTATAGGCATTAAGTGTAAGAATTATACTTAAGCGAATATCCTGGTATTTTCGTCCCAAAACGAATGTTTGGGCCTGTAAGAGACCCAAAGGCGTATTGTGGAGATAGGGGGGAGGGGTATCTTGAATATTTCACAACCCCTAGCCATTTAAAAGGCAAATTCGTCACAATATAATCATATTATGCCCCGTATTGTAAAAATCTGTTAGGTCCTTTGTAGACCGCCCAGGAGCGCCTTCCCCGTAATGTGAATGCCTCATCCATGATCCTGAAGTTCTATGCAGAGGCGGTGCATTTTATCACGTTTTATCACTAGTTAACATGTCTCTTTTCAGACATTTAGTTATTTGCAGCGAGGAAGACTCAAATTCATAACTGAGAGAGCCAAACCAGAGATATCATCGCTTAGAAATTAATGTTGTTGCTATTTTCCTTTTTGCAAACTAATTTCCTATTGTGAATTAAAAAAAGTGTATTGGGCTTTGCTTTTCCTCTCTTCTGTCTTTTTTCTGTTAAGGATTCCAGTAACTGAACTAAACCACTAATCTGAAGGCCGCTTAAGGCATAATATTAAAATGACTTCTATTTAATAATATATTAATATTAAACAAAAATTAATTTTTTTACTACTCAAAACGGAATATTTAATTCATCATTTCGATTTTTTACTGTCCAGAAATAATGGTTCTTGCTTATTGAACATAAATATTAGAAATATGGTAGATTTGTTGATGTATATGCAGCTTTGCAAATCTAACAATAAGTCATAATTTTGAGTATTTCGCAAAATAGGAAAAGTTTTCATTAGAATTTGTGATTTCAGTTTCATAACAAACAAATTAATTTCTTTAAACGATTTTTCTCATCTAACAATATGAAATGTATTTTTAAAGAATTCTCGATTTATGTCAGTTGTACAGATATGCACTACTCCAACCCCTTTTATACATAAATATTTAAATAATATACATAATAAATATATAAATAATAAACATAAATATTTTCAACTTTTAAAAAAGTTTCATATTAGATAAATTTGCTTTCGTTTTTTTAGATTGACAGAATTTCCATATTTTAAAGCAAAAAAAAGGAAACTTAATAATCAAAAAAGGTAGAGTCTTTCCGCGCAGTATACATTTTTATACTAACTCAGTTATTGAGATGGATTCATCCCCATAATATTCATTAAAAATCCTGTGCACAAAAGGTTTTCATTGACAATGACTAAAGCGTGGAAAAGCGAAGCAGTTCACAGGCATTTTTAAGGGTTTGGCACCACCCTTTGTTGATTTTTTAGCCAACGGAATGTTGTAAGGATATACAAATGTGGGAAATTTAATGTGAAAAATGTATTTTTAGTAAGGTTCATAAACATTAGGTGTACCACAATTTGCACGTACATTGGTTAGATAATAAATGTTATTTATAGAATAAAGGAGTTAACAATTTTATTTTAAGTGGATTTGAATTTAGAAGCTGAATTTTGGGTATTTTTGTAACGCATACAAAGAAATTGAAAAAACTCATTTTAGTTCAGAATTTTGCAAAAGTATGACAATGTCATATAGCAAATTAAAAATTTTTCAAGTGGTAAATTCTGAAAAACTAATCGAATAACCGATCAGTTACTAAGAGCTTTATAGAGTTCTTTCCTATTGCCATTCATTGCGTACTGAGCTTTAATGTTATTCTGTTCACGAATTTGTCACAGAAATTTGTCATAAGACATGTGAATTCAGAGTCTGAAATTTAATCCATCCTTTGCAAACGGATCAAATTTGGATCAATTTGATCTATTTATTTTAACCAGTGAATGTATAAGTTAAAAATTTCTTTTAAATAAAATAGATTCATTCCGATTAAGTTTCATTAGAAGCAAACTTTCTTATCCGATTTTATAGTAATTTTATAACCTTATGTTTTATTACGATTTAACATAAAACGTAAATAGCGTTTTTTCGCTGAAAATGATTTTAGATTTCATGTCATTCTTACAGGGTTAGTATATAACATTTGACTGCTCGAACTCAAAGAGAGCAGTTATATAATTCACTTTTTTTTTTCAAAGCAAAACGGTGAGAGATATCCTTGACGACCCTCCATAAGCCAATATTATCTAGGATAGTCTTTTTTTCCTTTTTCCTACCATCCCTCCCACCCATCTCCTATCCCTCGAAAACGATGTTTTTTGGTGTATTTCGAAATTGGCTCCTAGAATTTTTTCATTTTCGAATATGTTATGGAGACAGTTAAGGTGAATATTTCGTCCTTAGACACCTATGTTCGAAAACATTTCGATATCGAATGTTCGAAGGTCAAAGTTTAACCACTCTTTGGAGCACCTATTTTTCAACCAATTTGCTCAAATTTAGATTTTTTTGAAAGATCTTCAAACTTGCAACACAGTTGCATCGGGCTAATCGGTAATGAATTGGTAATGTACCCGTAAATGATACATCCTTCTCGGGTTTACTTTTTTATTTGTCCGTATGCTTGATACCCACTCTAAAATATTCCAAAATCTGCTTTTCTTAGCCCTTTAACGACGAGACAGTATCGCTGACCGAAAATCAGCAATATGTAAATGAAACCGATAAACAAAACTTGTGAAACGTCTTACATCTAACCTTTGCAAAGCTAACAGAGTATGATTTGGTATATTTTCTGCCTTTATGAACGATAGGAACAAAAATAGCCCAAAATTTGAAGTAATTTTTCTGACGATACCAATGAATGATAATTTTCACTCTAATGAAAAATATTATACTACGTTTGAGTATTGTAAATATTTTAAAACGGTTATGGTTAAAAAAAATTGGAAGTATAAAAAATAATTTCAATCAATTTGTTAATAAGAGAATTTAAAAATTGTTAATTTTCGAGCTTAAAAATTTACTATATATAGCAAATAGCTGGAGATTTGCAAAAAATATCCTAAATTCCTTCAACCTTCTACTTTGCAATTACCTACAAACATAAGAAAAAAAAACTTTAGATAATCTGGTAAAATTATTTTCTTTATGGGACACCGGTGTTCCAATCGTCCTTAAAGGGTTAAGCAAGTTTTTATTTAAGAATGATTTTTTTAATTCAAGAATCAATTTAATCGGTATTAAACCGATATACATTCAAAAAGCACATTTTTCAAGAAGCACGTAAGTTCGAGCACCCGCAAAGCTGGGATGCTTTGCCACCCCTTCTTTTCTCACAAGGACTACATGGAAAAATTCTTTTCGTATCATTGAGAGTTTATAAAGAAAATTTGTTTTTTTTTTTGGTATATTTAATAAGAGAACCTGTAGCCATACATATATAACAAGTTGAGTTTATTTTTATCAATTCCTGTATAATAAAAAATATATGAATTGTACGAGAATTCCATATTTTATGTTCTGTGTTTCCTCCAATTTGCCTTTCCTATCTTTTAGTGAAGAGACTATTTTTGTTAGAAGCAGTTTTTGAAACATGATTTAAAAAGCATATTTTCTGTACAGATAGAGAAAAATGGTTTGCATCAAAATTTTAGAGGAATAATAAAAAATATGTCAACCGCACATTCTTCTTTAATTTACCAGAGATTGTAGAAAAGGCTAATCAAAATATCGCATATTAGCCTGTCAATATTTGCCTCAGAATTTTCGAAAATGGCCTTTGAAGAAGGAGGTAATCTTCTTAGAAGAATCAAGCCTAATAAAAAGTGAAGCTATTTTTCACTTTTCCTTGTAAAAATGTTGCAGATATTGCACCGCAACTTAAACAAATTTCCTCATAGTTCTTGTATTATTTCGGCGAACATTATGAAAAATGTATTTTTAGATAGCTTTCAATGCATGATTTTGAAATATATCAGACTGATAAGTCAATTTTCTTTAGGAAAAAACTTGCCAATAGTCTTCAGTGCCTCTATGCAAAAACGTATGGAAAAATGAAATGTCTAAATGTCTAAATGTCTAAAAATGAATCTACTGACTGCGAATCACTCAGATATTCTAGAAAACAGTAAAAATTGAAAATAGATTTTGCCATTTTTACTCCTTCTGTTAATAAATTTTCAAAAATCCCCATAGGCAGACGATACTCGTTATAAGGAATAATAAGTAGCATTCTCATTAAAAGTCAGCACCCCTGCTACATATTCCCTAAAACTAATTGTTAATTTTTCCGATATGAATAAAATCAAAATTTACAAGGAAGTACTTAAATAATTTAATTAACTGTTGTTCTAGTGCTCTAAAAATGTCACATCAATTATTTGTATAATCGATATTTAATAAAAATACTTTGTGACTTAAGATTTACTCACCTGCCGCAACTCTAGATTGCCTCGGATGATTCGTTGGGTTCTCCAGTTTGAGGTTCTGCTGAAAGATAAAAAAAATCAATAAATATACTTAAAATAATTAAAAATGATTGTAAATTGAAATAAAATTTCATTAGTCCATAATATTTTCAAAGTTTTCAAAACCAATTAATTTTCATTAAATGAATATAAAATTTTTTTTTCAACTACCTGACAAGTTTGGCATCTTTTCAATCTCATGCAATTTCACAATTTACAACGAAAGAAAAATAAGAGAGCAGATGGATGGAAAAAGATGTTATTCAAGCTTAATTTAATGAATAGATGGTGATTGCCCTCATTATAAAAAGAGGAGAAAATGCTTAATTCTCAATTGAAAAATTCCCTAACAAAAGTTTCCACAACAACTCCTCATACTCTGCAAAAATTTAAGCTTTTTATTCCGCAACACGCGTACTCATTTTCAAGTATAAATTTAATAATGAAAATTCTTCAACAAGAGAAAATATCTCATTGTGTTGGCGTATTGAAGGTTCTCAACACCCTCCCTTCATACGTTGCATTTTATGGAGTAAAAAGGCGTGGAAGAAATAAGCGCGTTGAAGAAATTAGTTGAATTATGAAAAGCTGAATGAGCTTTTCTTCCATCTTCTATTTACCGAAAACACATCTCTTGTGAGATGAGAGCCAGTGAGAGCACTTCCCTTTCAATGGCCTTAAGCAGAATGCGTATTGAATTAAGATACGATTAAGACTCCCATTTTCCAATTAGACGGAAAAGAAGCTGAAGCATCTGGCACATTTGAATGTTTTTAATTGAGAAATGTTGCACTAAATGCAAAAGTTCTTGAATATTCACATTAATAATAACGTCAAAGGTGAGATTAATATATAAGGAAAGTCTAATGGGTGTTTGATATGGGGAAAGTGTAAAGTGAATTATAAACTTTTGAAATGCCATATAAAATAATCAATTTAGCTTAAACTTGATATAAAGTCTATGAGACCGATTATGTGCTTGGAAGTTACTAGTACTTGTATAGGATATAGAGTTGCGAGGAGTAAATTAAAATATGAAACTTCAGCTAAACTTCCTTACATAACATTGTTTGCAATTAGTGTTAATTAATTGAAAATTTTGAAGTGAAATAATTGAAAACACAAATTTCTCATTTATATACTTTACTCCAGCATGTTGCCGACTCTTCCGAATAACACATATCCTTTATTGCAAATAGATTAGAAGAATGGCAAAGTATTTTATTAATAAAGTACTCCCATCTATAATGGTGGCTTAGAAATTTCTCAAGGAATGAATCAATATTTATGTTAGACCGTAAACATTTTACAATTATTGACAATTCCACGTATAGTTGTTTTGTTGAGCATGTTGCGAGTGATGTTACTGCTTTGTCTAATTAAAACTATTTAGAAAATTCTATTGACAAAAGAACATTTTAGTCCTATTCTTAGCATTTCCACACTCTTGCAATTAAATCGATTAGTCTCACAGATCAAAGAGAACAGAATATTTCAGAAAATCATTTGGATTTTCTTCGTATATATCACTTTCTTGTGTATCCGCCTTGACCGTCTTATACTCTCTTTAATATTATTTTACATAAGCGACGTAATATTTATGTCAGTCGCGCCCCCATAAAAAAAAACATGATCGCTCATTGCTTTTAAGATCACTACACATTGTGAACAACTCTCGTCAAATTTCATTTATTTATTGCTTGTCTCAATAAGGGGCCGCGGGCCCAGGAGACATGCAGGTTAGCATCCCACACCAGTCGATCCAACACCAATAAAGGAAGATGTTCGCGTTCTTCACGTTCAATCTCAAGGCAAGATCCTGAATTTGCTTCAGCCACGTCTTAAGTCTGCCGCAAGGTCGACGCCTCCTCGCAATGGGTTGCGTAGCCGTTCTGGGGAATCCTATTTTCGTTCAATTTTTTTTTTGACAGAAACTGTCAATACAAAAGTAAGGTAAATGTCAAAATGCCTTAGGGCCTCGACAAACCTGAGGATTAGCCGAAAGACGACTTAGTGTAATTCTGTAATTATATTCGAAATAATGATTAAACAACATTTCTATAATTTTCCACTAACTCGTATCTCGGCTTAAGTCGTAAGTGTATCTAGGGCATTTCAATAGACAATTTTTGACAAGAAGCCGGAAAAATGCTTCCAATGTTACACAATGGCTCCGTTCAGTATAATAACCTTTCGAAGAGACAAAGCCACTCCAAAACATATCCATACTAAAATTGTCAACAATGTCAACGACAGTGTGCGAAATTTTGCTGCAAAAAATGAATTTTTGTGTAGTTTTGTGGAATTTCAAAATGGCAGAACGTTTGAATTGCAAATTTATTAAGATATGTCCTGTTCATGAACTTGCTCACTTTTGTGTAACTCGTCGGTTTAAACGTTCGAACTTCCAACGGGTTTTTAGGTAAGTTCTCTCTGAGATATACCTTCGAATCGGTAAAGGAAAAACCTCAACCGAAGAGAGCTCTCAAATCGGGAAGGTTATTACTGAACGAGAGGATTGTGAGAAATTTTCGTCAAATATGGAATATTTTGAGGTAATTTGCGTGCACACGTGCTAACGAATTTCTTCAAAAAATTTTATTTTCACTCAAAGTCCCTACACCTTGTGATGAATTTACTCAATAATTTTATATAAAATTAAATAATTGAAGGAAATCGTTTTACATGTTGTCATAAATCGCATCTAATTGTGTCAAAAAGGTTCACTTTGACAGAAATTTCTCACAATAATGTGTAGAAGGTGTAGAAGTCATAAAATTTCGCACAATATTAAAGCGTTTTTAACGTTGATATTTTTCGCTTTTATTTGGATTGTGACAATGTTGCAACATGCCAGCCTTGCCACTATTTTATTTGTAGGTTGTTCTTAAATTCCACAAATTGCTTACATTCAAGCATGACAAAGAAGTCACTCCTCCCTCAATACTTTTGAATTTTGATGATTAAAGCACAGGGTGATCCTATTGTCAAAATTCTACACAGCAAGCAAAATTTATATTGCTTTTATTTTTCATTTACTTACAAAATTATTATCCTAAAGACAAAAGGCATTTAAACATATTGAGAAATTTACATGAAAATTTAGCACTCTAAATTTAGAGTGATACGCTACCTTCGGACAATTGAAAGCTTCTCACACCGTTTGTCCGTTCGACCGCCTGTTCACCCGGCCTTTTAGCACGCCTAGAGGCCAACTGGTTATAGATAGAGATTTTGGATCTTCAGAACATTAGAATTATAGAGTTATACCACGAGACGCTCCAGCGAACTAATAACGAACAACTCTGCCATTTTTTTTAAATTTTTTTCAAAAAAAAATTATTTAGGAACTTTGGCATAAAGATATAAAAAAAATCATGAAGCTTGATGGTCAAATCCTCTTCCTTATGAAAACTAGCAAAATATAGCTAAGTTTTGACCTCTTGAAACCCCCCCCCCCCCTTTTATATTATTCCTCTCCTGGGCTACGCTTTTTATCAATACGTGTAACAATACAAAAGGGACAGATAATCCTAACCGGCTTATGTAGGTGAGATTCTTAACGTGAGCTAACTCGGAGTGCATGCAAATTCGATTTGATGCTGAAGTAGGGAGACGCCATTCAGTTATCTTGAATCAAATTCGTGAAATTATACAAATTTTGTATTTAAACCAAAATATCAAGGATTTGGATGAACTGGCACAAAAGTAATATATGGGTGAAATGTAGACCAGAATGTTCTCTATAATTTTCCTATAGAACATGATCTCATCGATTACTCAGAAGCCAAGATACGCGAGGTTTTTTGTTTCTTAACTCGTTTTTTCATCCAGAGTTCCCCAAGTAGCCATTTGTTGAGCTTCAACTATATCAAAGAATTGTTGTATTTTGCGGGACTTTCCATTTAAACCCCTATTTTAAGTGTCTTGGTGGAGTAGAGGCAGTCAAATTGGCATCTGAGTGATTTCAAAGCGTTATTATTGGAAAAATCAATTTTTTCACACTTAAACGGCAAAATCGGAGTGATAGCGTAGTCTGAGTGGAAAATGATGTATGGACGAAATGTAGAGACAAATGTTCTCTACAATTATGTTGAAGTAATCATCAAAATCGGTTAAGCACGTGTCGAGATAATTGAGGTTATGTGATATTGAAATTGGTTTTTCGACTGTGGCGCCCCTGGTGTTGGTCCCACGAAGTTCAAATATTCTAGAAAGTTGTAGCATTTGGTGAGATCTTTCGTTTAAGCCCTCATTCATCAAAATCGGTCACATAGAACCGGAGATATGATTTTTTGAATTTCGTGAACTTTGACCCCTCATATCTCCGGTTCTATTGAAACCACAGCGCGCATACGCACCATTTTGGAAACGTCCTAGACTGGACTACAACATACTAAAATTTCATTAACTTGCACAATGCCGTTTTTGAGAAAAGTGACTTTGAATTTCGATGAATTTTGACGCTATCACAGCGCCACCTGTGGTGACTTTTTGAACTTCCATCTGAAAGTGCTCATCGAGACGAAACCAAAAAGGTAAAATTTAGGTCGCTATGTTAATTAGAACCGGAGATAGAGGCCGGTCAATGTTCGAACTTTGACCCCTTATAGCTCGGGTCAGGGGTTATGGATCGACTTAAGGTTTTTTTTGTTTGATAGGTATAATCAGCGGCTACAATATACTAAAATTTCAGCCCGATGCACAATGGAATTTTTGAGTTATTTAACTTTTAAGATTTAAAAATTTTCTTTTTAAAAAAAGCGCCACTAGCGGTGGTTTTATGAACTTACGATGTTAGAAGGGGAAGTGGCATTTCACGAGAGCTTTCCAAAAAGCCCTCACTTTTTAAATTCTGACAATTAGAACCGGAGTTATGGCCATTTTAAGAAATTTTTTTTGGACCCTTATAGCTAGGGTCAGGGGGGTCGGGGGACCTTAAGTTTGGTATTGATGGAAAGCTCTAAGGCCCAGCTATAACATACTAAAATTTGAGTCCGCTGAATGCCATAGGGGCGGAGCTATTGAGAAAACAAAAAAAGGGGGGTCTTCAAAATGGCGGAAGGAGGGGTGGGGGGTGGGGGGTCTATGCACCAAGTTGCAATTTTCACCCGATATATAACCTTTGCCGAAAACCGCAAGTCGATATCTTTTTTAGTTTAGGAGCTATTAAGCTCCAAAGAGCGGCCGGCCGGCCGGCCGGCCGGCCGGGAACGTAAATTAGCCACATATATATTCGTGATCAGGAAGTGCTGAAACACATTTTGGCCAAATTTGAGGTCGATCGGACGACATGAAATTTTGTTAGGATTATAGTAGGTGAGATTGTTAAGAATCTCACCTAAAATAAGCACGTCGATGTAATCATCCTATATAAAATTACATGTAAAAATCAATATATTTAGTGATATAATTGGAAGTGTCCTTTTCACCTTTAGAGAATATGAGGAGCAACGAAAATTGTTATAAACCACATTATCACGAGGGATTCTAGTAGGGATTAGATCGTCACTAGGATTATCTTAAATTCATATAAATTTCAGAATAAATCATAAGAAATCCGTTGATAACTTTTGGGATGCTTGTTCCACTCGCATGTTCTATTTACCTTTCGGATTTGGTGAATTTTATCTTTTTGTAATTTTCTCTTGGTTAAATGTGTGCTATATCTCTAGTCACCATAAACATTGAACACGAAATCAAGATTTCCCTTGAAAGAAGTTAAAGAGAGTGACCACAATGGTAGAAAGATCAAATAAGCGATGATAATAGATGTTATATTAAATGTTTACTGTACAAAGAAGGGATAACCATTCTTCTGAGTGATGTACATCTTTAATACTATAACATCACCATCAACGTTATAACTAAAGCGTTTGAATTAAAACGAAAATTCATTGAGTTTTTACATCTAAATTCATACGTAATAAAGTTTTTTTTTCTAAATTCAAGGATCATTTAAGGAGATTTTACTGCTCGAACTCAAAGAGAGAGCAGTTATATAATCATCTTTTTCAACTTGTCACCATCCTGGAGTTTAAACAGTAAAAGATATCGACTTCTAGTCTTCGATGACCCCCACTGAAAAAAAAAATAATATCTCCAGACGTTTTCTTTCTTATTCCCCCACCTTCATCCCCTAAATACAATGTTTTTTTTGGTTTTTCTCAAAATTATCCCAGGCTTTTTCAATGATTTTCTGATATGTTTTAGGGATAGTCTAGGCAAACATTTCATTCAAACGTACCTATGACTGGAAAATTCGCAATTTCGAATTATTGAAGGTCATAGTTCTACCACTGTAGAAGCCCCATTTTTCAACCGATTTAGTTACATTTGGATTTTTTGGAAAGGTACTGGAATTTCGAACCCGGCTGTATCGGTCTTTATCGGTAATGAATCGGTTAAGTACCGATTTTTTTTGATTTTCAAATGCTTTTATGATTTAAAAATCAATTTGATCACTAGTAAAATCAGTAAGCATCAAAAGATCATGCGAAAACTAATTCATGGAGAGCTCTATCACGTGAGTTCGAGCATTCCGCAAAGCTGGGACGCTTTGCCATCTCTTTTTTTATATTTTGACGGTTCATTGGTTTTATCTCATCATCAATCGAATTTTTCAAGTCCAATGAAAAAAAAAACGATTCCTTCAAAAAAGGAACACTCATCAATGGTCATTATCTGGTACATGATTCAATCAGATGACTGGCCCTTTTTATAGATTTCCCTTCATTTTCCACAAGGGAGGGTACGGAAAAAATCTAAATGTGGGTGGAATAAACAAACCTGAAGGTACAATATCCCAAAAGTCCGATTTCGACCGCCCATCATTACTTATTATTGACGGTCCATTTCCAATAATCGCATGGCCAAATGTGACTTTGATTTATTACACTCCTCGTCTTTGATTCTTTAGTGTTCAAAAAGCACTGTGAAAATGGTTACAATCGCAAGGAAATCACTCTTCTCTCTCTCTGTTTATTCCCTCTCCAAAAATCCTCAAATATTTTCCACAACATAACGGATATGCTGAAGTGAGAAATCATTTATTAAAGCTGCTGTCGAGATATGTGTGAAATGGCTCACTCACCAATTCACGCATCCGTCATTGATTGAGTTACGTTTTATTGCACTGGTGATTTGGGAAAAGGCGAATTATCCGGGAGAATGAACTTATGAGACAATATGAAGGAAAAGTTCCTCAGGTATCTTTGAAGTGAATTGTTATTGTTGAACCAGGTGACAAAAAAAAAATAAGCGTAATTATAAGTGACACAAATAGATTAAAGTTGATTAATACAGCAGTGACAATTCAATTGATTGACATATCTATATTAAACAAAAATAGATTTTGATATCGAATGAGATTAAAATACATTCTATCCAAAATTTATTTTTTTTCTAATTTTTATTTACCAACGTTTTTTCATAAAGTGCACTGACATCTACAACGAATTCAAATTGTTTTTTTTTATTAAGTTTCTAATTTTAGATTTTTAATTGGCTAAGCTGTAAAAGGATTAAACTTCGAGGCATCAGTCTCTCAGTTTCCACGAAAGTTTGCTTTAAAATTTTACTGATACTTTCGTGCATTTTTCATCCAGTTTGCCTCATTTTCATATGAAATTTTGCACATCTGAAGCATAAAAAGGGGTGGCAAAGAATTCACATAAAAAATATCTTCGCATCATTTACATATGTTATTAAAGTTCTTTATTGGTTCAATTTATGAGGAACAAAGTAGTGTTCACGAGTTCAAGGATTTCGTAGAGTGTTTTCCCCTGGACACTTCTTCTTTTACTGGATCAAAACCGATGTGAACCGATTTACAAAACACTCCGAAAATATATTTTAAGAGCAATTTAACCCATTCAGTCAATGTACCAGAAATACTTGAGATAGAATGTTCATATTTTGGGACTACTTTCCTACAGATTAATAGATGATTTTTTGAAAAGAAAAAAAAATTATCCATTATGGGAGCGAGGGGAGCCGCCCTCAAACACGCGTCTTAACGGTCACTGAATTTAGATTATTAATTCATTACAAACTCTATTGCTTTCGATAGAGTAACTATCCAAGAAAACACATTAGCAACCAAAATTCAAATCAGGAAAAAGTATGAAGGCCAATTTTAACAAATTCGACGGGATGTCGAATTTTCCGTCCGCCATTTTGTGAAAAATTTTGCATGACTTCACGCGAGTCGAGAAAGAAACAACAGAATGTATTCCCATCTCTGTCGGGCTATTTTTTCCAAGTTATTGAGGGACTAAAGTAACTAAAAATCAATTTCGGACAGAAACTCGAATATCAATTGCCCTGGAATAAATCATCTAAAATCACTCAATTTGCGTATGATGTATAATACCATGGTAAGGAATGGGTTAATTGAATTTCTTATATCGAATTTGGAATCAGTTCAAGCTTATGAAGAATCCCAAGATCTTTCTAACGGGCCCAAATATGATATCGTTCGGTTAAGAAATACGCTTTCAAGAGCCTTATTAACCCTGAATAAGAAAAAAAAAACCCCTTATTAAAACCCTTATTATGAATAATAAGGAAAAAAAACCCTTATTATGAATAATTGAAAAACCCGTATTATGAATAATTCAGCGGCATTTTCGTTTATGGGCGAAATGTTCGCCCGGATAATTTCTGAATTATACTATAAATTATTAATTATAATAATTTTTGAAGTTTACTAAAATTGTGTAATTACTATTACTAGATTATTGAAGTCTGAATTTCCCAATTAACTTGCCTAAAATTCCAAATTTTAACCCACGTTGTAATATTCATTAAATAAATGTTGTAAATAAAAATAAATATTTCAGCATACGGTGTTTGTCCACGCATAATGTCCAACGCACAATGATTTTTGTTTGTAAAAATGTTTTCAAAATTTCCTATGAGAGAGAGCGAGATGACTAGATCTAGATCTCATTCACTCTCATTGAAATGTCAAAAACATGTTTAATAAACAAAAGTTATTGTGCGTTGGGCATAATGCTGTCATCCAGCAGCTCTCGTTTTTGTAAAAGAAAAAAAACCAGGAACTTACTCAGAAAATTGCAAAACCGATTTTGATTGGTAAACGTGATTGGGATATCTGATAATTTTTTTTTTATTAATTTTTCAAATAGTGAATAGAGTGAATATAAGTGTTTATATTTGTATTTTAAAGAAAATGGATCAAAAAGAGCTTATTATTCCTTGAAACTTCTTTTGGGTGATTTATAACAAGCTTTTTGTTTAAAATTCACCATTTATCCATTTCAACTTTGATTTTTATAATCTCAAATTATTTGCAAAGACGAAAACATTTCTACAAAGTTTCTTTGAAATACATTCCCAAATGGGCTTTTCTGAGAGTAAATTCCTAAAGAATAGTGTTATGTGTTTTAAAATCCAATTTAATCTCCATCTTGATGAACCAGATGGACTTTGTAAGCTGAAATGTTATGAAAAACACCATGTAAAAAATGTAGGAAAATTCGCCAGTTTATTTCAAAAATTTACTAATATTCTATGATAAACCGGTTTTGATTATTTTGGGAGATTTGGAAAGCTTGAAGGATTCCCTCAAGGTTCTTACATTGTACGACATTATAGCTTTTATTTGAGAAAACAATCAAAACCTTTCTCAAAATTCTTCCGAATATCCAGAAATTTTCATAATTAAATTTGAATTTAAAAAAAATCACCAAAAAAAACATTTTTAATCTAAATTTAATGATTTTGATGTTTTTGGAAAGTTCTTATGATTTAATCAAAAAATTCTTTAAAAAGTCACTAAAGGTGCTTTCTTTGGTAAAAATGCCCTAAATGCCCTGGGCTCACTCACAACTTAAGCCGAGAGACGGCTTAACATAATTATATTCAAAATGATGATTGGACTAAATTCCAATCACTTCCTCAATTACAAAGACGTTTGTCTTTTTAGCTGAGGAACAAATCAGTCAAAAACTGATCGAAATGTAATCTGATCACTATTTTCATTATAATTACGTTAATCCGTCTCTCGGCTTAAGTCGTAAGTATATCTAGGGCATAAGGTTAGCTAAATCTTATTTTAATTGAATTATTTTTCAGTTTTTTTGATTTTTTTTCAAATTTATTAAATATCGTTCTGGGGAAGGATGGGCGCAAATTTCCCTCTATGCCCGCCCTCCAGTACAGCGATTTTGAGTCTTCAAGACAACCAAAAATTTTCCCTCTAAAAATACAAATTATGAAGAACATTATAATATCATGGAAATACTAAATGTCGTAATTGGAAGTTCCTTGGATCTCAAAGTGCGACGAAAAAAAGTGAAACCAATAAAATACAAAGAAAGTTGACGAATCATTGTGTGTGAGATTTCCAATGGCTTCATGCCATTAATCATGGAAGTTCAGCATCATCTACCCATTTCTTAGACAAATCTCATCCATTACTTTTCCCCACAATTTCACCCACTTCATTAAATTCACTCTGTCGTCTCGTTGATTCACTCTCCAGTCTATCGAGATACAATTATTGAGTCATTGAAAAGTGTTTAATCATATAGAAATTTGTTTATACATGCGAGCTTTCAATGAAATTAAAAAAGTTTCTCTCGAGAATTTTTTGACAGTTTTTGGCGTCTTGAAATAAATTTTTCAGAAGTTCTCTTCCCAAATTACAAGAAGCTTTTTCCAACTAACCATAGAAAAGTTTTTTTTTTGGCGAAGATGGCAAAGAGTTCATGAGACGGTACTATACTTTGCCAATCCTTTGAGGAATGAACTTTTAAACTTGTCAACTTATATAATTAATTTCAACTTAATTCCGTTGTATTATTAACTTTTCCTTTGACACACATTGGCTTCCGGTGGCTCGAGTGTTTGAAGTATATTTTCCTCGTGAACATACGACAGAAAACTTGAGAAAATTCTTCTTTCTGGCAATGTTTAATGGAGTTTCTAAAATCACTGAAACTTCTAATAAGAGAATATTATAATGCAGATAATTTTTTTTTCAGAGTAAATTTAAATATTTGGAAAATTTTATGAAAAGAAATATTGGCAGATATTTTTTCTCCCACTTCCTTCTTTCTTCCTCTTTGAAAATAACATGTTTGGCATTTAATTGAATTGCATGTGAGCACTTTCCTCTGCTGTGTGCATTGATTGGAAAATTAGGAACGGAAATTTGGATTAGTATTTATGTTTGCTCCTTTGGAAATTTCTGACTTTACGCTTTAACCTTTGAGACTATCTTGGGAAAATTATGTGATATAGGTATACTGCGTGAATTATTAAAATATACCCAACATAACTTTTGTAGGTGAATGAACGTCTCCGCATTAATATGTTTGCTTCACGTTCTCGTATGACTTTGCTTTTAATATAACATTATTAGCACATTCACAAGAGATTTTGTGACAGAATTCAATTGTCAGTGATGTGAATATTTTGAGTGACGATAAAGCTGAAAATGAGAGGATTTATTGAAATTTATGCAGTCAAGAAGTAGATTATCTCTTTAGTAAAGCTTTTAAACTTTTCATGATTTTGATTCAAGTCACAGAAACGAAAAAAAATTTAAAATATAAAACGACTGGATAAAGATTATATTTGATACATATTCGAATACAACACAAACAATAAATATAGCATGAGATTCTTGACCCTTAAAGCATACCACAAAAGCACTTTAAAAACCCAGCCTTTCATGAAATTTGACATTCATAAATTTAACATTTATGAACGAATATTTTTTTATATTTTTTATATCAAATATTTTCAATATTTATTTTATGTGATCATAACTATCGTTCTCAAAAATATACAAAATGTAACACATCAAAAAGAAAGAAAATTATGTCTCTCAATGCGATCACCCTTATACAGGAGAAATGAATTGAATTTTTGTATCGATTTCATTGTTTTTCTGTCTTTGTACCCCCATCCCCACCCAATAATTTCTCCGACCCTTGTGAAAGTACGCCATATGTTTACAGCTCCTTTTTTTATTCCCAATTTATTCACTTGTACCACCAAATTGGAATTTTCTCTTATGAATTTACCATATTTTTGTGCTCAAAAATGACAACATGAGCATTGTTATTTACTTTCCTTGCTGTACAAGGTGAAAGAGAGAAGGGTCCTAACAGAGAAAAAGCACCCCTGTAATATTGACGCTCCTGGTGAATGCTCTGTTGCCTGATAAATGTTCAAACAATCAATTTTGATTAATTTTTCCCATCTCTGAGTGGTGTTTGTTGAAAAATATATTGTTGGTTTTGTCACCTCCTAGGCATTAGTAGTACCCTTTCTCCCGCAACCCTCTTTCATTAAAGCACATTTGTATTATGACATAAATCACAAAGAAAAATAATAGAATAAATAATAGGATACAACTTGATTTTCTTTTCCAGTGATTGAAGAATAGTTTCACTCAAATGAAAAATTGTCTGAACTTAGTTGATGCATTTTCCACATTTTCCATTATTATGCTATTGTGGGAGAAATGTAACATATTGAAGCATCATTTTGTAACTTAATGCACCACGATGGAACACAAAAGATGAAGACGAGACTGATTTTACTCTTGATTGAAACGACTGATACTTTCAGTTTCTATGTACTTATAGAGGCTAGCTTGAAATTTCATATTATAAACTAGGATCATATTTTCCCTAATTGGCCATACTCTATTTTCTTCTAAGAATTGTGTTGAGAGTCTTGAAAGTACTGATTTCCACTCAAAACAAAATGCAAAAAGAACCCATAATAGATATGAAATATGGACTAAAAGGTTTTTTAACCCTTTAAGGACGATTGGAACACCGGTGTCCCATAAAGAAAATCATTTTTCCTGACTACCTAAAGTACTTTTTTTCCTTTTGTTTGTACGTAATTACAAAGCAGAAGGTTGAATGAATCTAAGATATATTTTGCCAGTCTCCAGCTATTTGCTATGTACTAAATATTTAATTCTAAAATGCACAATTTTTAATAAATTTTCTAGTTTGGAATTGTTTTTCGATTTTTTAATGAATTTAATCGTTAATAAAACGGTAGACACCATAAAAAAAAACAAAAAAGATAAATCACGGATAGCTCTATCTCTTGAGTTCGAGCATTCTGCAAAGCTAGGACACTTTGCCATTTCTTTTCACAGCATATTGTTAGTCGAAACGACATTCATTTTTGTTTTAGGTGTGATTCTTACATAATCAAACCTAGTTTTTATGTTGCTTTAGCTAGAGCATGTAAAAACTAAAACCAAAGAAGTGGACGAAATTACAAGCTGACCAAAATTTGGTACTGTTCTCTATATTGCTCACTTATAGAACACACAAAAATGTACCTTCAATACCAATAAATCGTTTTTAATTGCAACCAAACTTTGTATCGATAAACTTTGGTATATATTGCACTTGTATACAGTAAAAAAAAAGATAAGAACGATTATAGTTGGTTTGCTTTATTTACAACAATTATTGTTGTAATATTACACAAATATGTAATATTTGTGTAATTGAATGTTTCATGTAAATATTCAGTAATTGTTTTTTGATTATTTTGGACCTGAAATCCGCAATAAAGCATTATTTATAGCAACATAACAAACAACTTACTGCTTTAATTGATATCATTGCTATTTTCTGCCCAAATTTGAGAAAATTGAAAAAAATATGTGCAAATTACATAAAAATGTATAGCAGTGCATAAAATTACATATTAACCCATTCAGTCAATGTACTAGAAATGCTAGAGGTATAATATTCAATTTTGCAATAAGTTTTTTTATAGACTGATAGATGATTTTTTTTTGAAAGGAAAGAAATTTTATGTATTATGGGGGCGCAGGGAGCCGTTGTCAAGCATACGTCTTAAGGTTCACTGAATTTGAATTCTTTATATTATTTCATTACAAACTCTGTTGATTTGGATAGAGTAACTATTTAAGAAAACAAATTAGCAACTAGAACTTAAATCAGGAAAGAGGATAAAGGCTAATTTTAACAAGTTTGACGGGATGTCGAATTTTCCGTCCGCCATTTTGAGCAAAATTTTTCATGAATTTCCGCGAAGCGAGAAAAGAACGACAAAATGTATTCCTATCTCTGTCGGGCTATTTTTTCCCTAAGTAATTGAAAGACTAAAGTAACTAAAAATCGTTTTCCGGCAAAAATTTGAAAAACAGTTTCCCAGGAATAAATCCTCAAAAATCACTCAATATGCGAATGATGTATAATACCATGGTAAGAAATGGGTTAAGTGAATTTTACAACGAAAATCATTGTAAAAGACTCAAATATAATTTACTGTGTACAAAAAAGTGCTACGTAGGTGGTAAAAGGGTGGTAAGATAACGCGATTAAAAACGCACAATTAGATATTCTGCCAATTATGAGTAGCTAATTTTGTAAAATGTTTTCTTAAAAAAACACCTTAGTAATTTTTGACGCGGAAAATTTGATAACAGATCATGTACTTCTTTTTTTAACTATAAGATTAAAAAAAAACCTCAGCTAATATTTTTGAATGTTCTTACAATTTATTTAGGAAACTACGGCAAAAGAAATACTAAATAATCACCAGAAAAATTTTAATTTTTATCTATTTTATGCATAGAAAAAGTTTAAGCAGTATTGAATTAAAAATATGAAAAGTTTGTCGACAATAAATTTAAAAATTTATCCCTCTCTAATTACCATCTGTAGGTTTTACTTGTGGCTCACCTAAAGAAAATTTAAGGAATTAATGATTTAATTTAAGGAATTATTATGAATTAAATAGAATTAAATATTATGAACCTACAATCTTTGAAAATAATAAAAAACAAATGTTAAAGTAATTAATAAATAAATAAATATAAATTTTGCTGACGCATCCAATGTGGTAATATATCACCCTAATGATGCCAAATTTGATAAAAAAGTTCAATCCAGCATGTAAACCACTGAAGAATAAATTAAACTATGGCAGCACTGTGAACAAAATGGGATAATAATAATACATTTAACAGATCATTATAAATTTATTAAAAACATTTTGTTATCATTTCAGATCATTGAGAGCTCTATAATTTTTATGGTTATGCAGATAGCGTTAATAACATTTTATACTTCATTTTTATTCATTTTTTTTAATAATCAATAATTAATTTTAAATCAATTTTATTTTATATTTATATTCATATTATAATCTGAGAATTATTATTTTTTAATTTTATAACAATTCACATATCTGTTCTAAAATAAGTTCAATTTCTTATAAATATCAAATTTCACAATAACGAAAATGAAATGGAAATGTTGAACTTCTTTAAGTTCTCTTCAGTTTTGAAGTTAATTGCGAGGATCTTTAAAATATCATCATGCTTCAACCTTGAAGAGGAAATCTTCAATTTTGAAATTAAATATTAAACTTAAAATTTTAAGCTTTCTTGTTCTCAGAATCGAGGGGTTATATTGTTAATATTGTATTGAATAAATTAACGTTTAGAATGGTATATATAACAGAACCACTTATATTATTCAATATAGGAAAATCAGTCACTTCTCTGTGGTAGAAGTTACTCTATTATAAGGTAGACAGACTGCCAAGTACCACAGTTTAACAGAATACTCGAACTTGATCTAAAAAAATTGCACATACGAATTGAGCTTTCCGGAAAATTTCTTTTGTATTTCATAATTCAAAAAAAAAAAATTTAGGTATAGGTATAAGGTAATTAAAAGTATGACAATTAACTCATCAGTCCATAACCGATCCGCACAATTAGTCCATCACCAAACCATCATCGCTTGTTACTATTTCATACTTGTCCAATAGGGAAATTCTGTAACAGTATGACAATGTCATACGACAAATTAAATTTTTTTCATGGGGTAAATTTGGAGGAACTAATCAAAAATTCGTCATTATCAGTTACATAAAGCTTCATAGAACTGCTTGCAGTGGCTATTCGATGTTCACTGGCCTTTATTTTTATCCTACTCTCGAATTTACCATGAAAATTTGTGATATGACATTGTCATGCTGTTACAAAATTCCGCTCCAGGTTTCTCAGATATCTTGTCTCATTATTTTACAATTTTATCCGGAAAGGTTTACAATCCTTACGTGTAATGTTCCTATAACAGTTTAAAAGAGATAACATTGTCATACAAGCGATTTTGTAGAAGATATAGCAATGAAGATTTTGAATTGTGAGATAAAGCTCATGAAAAATAATATAAAATCAAAGTATATTTCACTCATTTAAGTCTTTTTAACATTTGTAATTGAGTAATAGCTTGTAGGACTGGTTCCAGGCTAGTTATGGTTATTCGCGAAACACACGCCTTTAATTTAAGTGTACGTATATCTAAAAAAAAACATGCTTGTACGAAGAAGGGTTACTATAATGATGCAGTTATTAAACTAAAGAGTCCATTTGTAGACTTTAGTAATGTTTCTTCCAAAACCCCACGACGTCGTCTCTAACAGTTTAGCTTATAGTTCTATAACAAAGTTCTAATATAATTTCGTTTTTGGAAATCATATGATTCGCAGATTTGAAAAATTAAAATTTCAAAGCAATATAAAAAAATAGATTTTCTGATATATATTGAATTAATAAATTCTTATGTTGTATGAAATAAATTTGCTATATAACAAACTATCTTCGTTTAAGGTAAAATTACCAAAATAACCTCGCCAAATTCATGGCTTTCATTGTATTTGTTATGATTTATGACATTCAGTGAGAATAAGACAAATCGTAAATTTTATTCATAACCAACAAATATCGTTAAATTAAATATCTCATACACTTTCACTGGTATTAAATGATTGAACGATTAAAAGAAATCTTTACATGAAAACAGAAAACACATCACGCACTGTCTTACCTTAAATTAGTTGATATTGAGAGTATTATCTGTTGATGTATTGGATGAAATTGATCTTGGCAAATGTTCGAAATACTCTTCCATATGCAACTGTATGTATTTATACAATGCAAAGGAGAATCTCAGCTAAGCCTTTCAAAATCCTCCGTCACGCACAGAAAGTCTTCAGATATATTTCCTCTCGTGAAGTATTTTTGTACCACTTCAAGACTTATTGGTATTAAGACATCCAATGTTACAAATTTAGCTTATTTAATGATATCTTTCGATGATTAAAAGAAATCCATTAAATTGTTATTAATTGCACTTGACCGAAATATCGCAACTAGAATTGAGTATGAATCAATCGGAACAGTTATATTCTATTTGATTTTTTTCTCTTCATCAATTTTTTATCAATAAGTTTTATGTGCTTTCCCAAACAAGTTGCCAATTTTTCTGTGATATGAGAAAAATAATTTGCTGGATAAGTAACAATAGTTGGGAAACTGAAAATGACGAATCCGTGTAAACTTGTAAACCGTTCCGGAAACGATCTTTTCTCTTCAACGTTGGTCCGTTAACTGACGATGGTGTAAATGTGCGGTGAACGATAGAGTGTGGAATTGTGTACGACGTGGCTGGATGTGACGGATGCATCCCGAACACGACGCACTTTCCCATGCCAGGCGTCGCTTTCAGAGTGCGCAAACCCGCTGCATGGGGTATTTTATATGTTATACCACCCTCCCATGTGGCCGTTCATCAACGACAACGAATATCTAAGATATGACTTTAACAATATACACACTTAACCCATTTCAGTTTCACAACCCCATTCGATAAAACTCGTAAAAATAATTTATTCTAAAAATTTTATCCTCTGTTAGCACTTATCGTTTGGGAGAAATTCTTTTTGACTGGGATACAAGAGGCCTTTCATCTATAAATTGCTTAGCCATGAATTCATATGTATGAGTCAATTCTGGTTCTAAATATTCAAGCAAATCCAAATTTTTTTCAATTTTGTTGAAAAATGAGACTTTCAGAGAGTGACTTAACTTTGTACCGGAAAAACTCAAACTTTCAAAATTTCCGAAAATAGACTCATTATAACAAAATGTTTGCTTGTCGGCTTCCAAAATATATCCATCAAAGAAAACATGGAAACATTGGTTTTTGAAGTAGTTTTGTTTAAAACTCAAAAAACATAGTTTTGAAAGGAAAGAGGAGGTGAAGGGAAGTATGGACAAAAATCCGTTCAAGAGAAAGTTCAATGTCCATGTCCACTTATGGGGAGTTGCCGAAAACCGAAAGTCGATATCCCGTGCCATTTTGTCCATATTTGAATAAAAAGTTTTCGGAAATAAAAAAAAAATAGAGTTTGATAAAGAATAACCGTATCATTAAGCTAAGAGAACCTGGAATTATTGAAAAGACAGAGTAAACGAGGTCCGATTTAAAATTGTTATAAAAATCCAAAATATTTCAACTTAAATGCTTTTAAAAAATTATATTGATGATGTGTAATCCCAGAAAGCTTACATCAGGGGTGTTAAAGAGCCGTTTGAAACCGAATAAACGTCAAAATAAGTTTGTTCAGGTAGCGCTTTGATCATTGACGTACAAGTTTCGTTTGACGTTTGTTCGATATCAAACTGTTCTTGCACACCTCTGAACTACATAGTTCTTGCTAGTCTGGAAAAGGTGTGTCCTAAGAAAATCATACTAAATAAGGAAGTTCTGTAAGACCGCTCTTGCTAAAATATGAATTTAAAAAAAAACTGATAAATCTATCGAGCTGAAATTCAGTAAAGGAAGCGCATCACCATTTATGTTTAATTTGTAGATAGGATGGACTCATCATTTATGGACGTTATACACTTATGGACTGGACAGCTTGCAAAAATCTCAAATTTTTGCCTTTTTCGAATTTCGAAAATTATAAAATTAGCAGTTTTTGATGTGATTAACAATTTTGTTATTTTTCGAAATCTGTTTTAGGTACAAATTGAATATTTTTGCAAGGTATCCACAAGTATATAACTTCCATAAGTGATGACTGCACCTTACCAGAATGATTTATTGTTTTTTATAAGAAAAACTATTTAAACATCAATAATTTTAATAATTTACATCCAGATCGTATGATCAATTCTCTACTTGCTAAAGTGTATGGCTTCTAAAAATGGGTTAAATAAATTAGAAAGAAAAGTTTTTCATGTTCCTCTATAGAGCATGATGCTAGATTCACCTTTTTCTCCTTCACTAACACATATGTTTTTCAAATTTTCCCCATTCTTTGAATACTTTTGCTCATGCGCCCTTACCTTGTTGATATTCTGTGAGTGCATCTCCGCGAAAAACACCAGCTTAATAGGCACAGAACCTTCAGACGAGGCAAAGCAAAGACTGCTCGTGCTATAATCAAATGATTTCGCAAAAGGGGGTAGGATACTACTAAAAAGTATATATTTATGAACTCTCAAATATTCATTAAAAATCCTCTACACTTCTCAAGCCCCTGGCATAAGTACAAAAAAAAAGGGCGAGCCACAGAGGGAGAAAAAGAAGAACGACCCCATAACTTGGCATTCACCCTCTGCGCCATATACGGCTACATTGAAAATCTCAAGCCACTTGCCACATTATTCATCCTCCCAACCCCATGGCCAGAGAGATTTTTTCTATATACCCTCGTGTACCATTTTCACGATGGAGTGACGCGAGGGGTGCCAATTTCCGTATTCTAACCAATGAATCCCCAAATTAAAATGCATATAATAATAAAATAACTCCCTCACACTCACAGCCATCAAATGGAAATCTGTATTATTAGTGAAAATATTCTCTGTGCCTTTTTTTATGTTCAACCCCTCTTCAATTCAAACGCACATTAGTAGCGCATTTTATATACTAACAATTCCATTTCCATTGTTCTGTGTCAGGATGACAATATTTTATTTTGATACATACTTTATTGAATTTGAAAAATTTGAATTTCTATGCATAGTTTTTCTTTAAAAAGAAATTAAATATAAAATATAAAAATTTAATAATTATACAATTAAATTTATTTCTTAAAATAATACTGTTTGAAATCGACTTAGAATAATATTGAATAATGTGGGCGGCGCTCAGTGGTTAGAGCACTCGTCTGGATATCGAGAAGATCCTCAGTTCGATCTCGGGTGGAATGAGTATCTATCCTTATTGGGTGAACAATTCCGGTCTTTCGTTAGTAAAACTTTCGAAAGATGGTGAACAGGAGACCATAGAGGTCCCTGGATGGTGACATTTTAACTGAAGGACCCTCATTTAGCACTCAATGGGTCAAATGGTAGAGCACTCGCTCTATGATGCAAGTGTCCAGGGTTCGAATCCCCCTTTAGCTCACCAGGAATTTTTCTGGCGTTAAAGGTGTTCGGATTGCATCCAGTGAGCTTAACTGCACTTGATTTCACGGGCATGGAACTGACAACCCCATCCCTGTATAAGAAAAAATAATAAATGGATGTACCGAACTCTTTTTGTGGGAAGGCCCAGTTGCTCTATGGAACGTTGTACCACCATTATTATTATTATTATTATATTATTACCTCATTCCCTATCCTAGACCGGCGTTGTAGTAAAACCAGTAAGACTACTGACTTTCTGGGACATCTAGTGTTGTAGTGAGACTACTGCCACGCTAAGTAACGGATTTAGAACCTTCGGGGGCTGAAGGAGGTAGGAGGACATTAGAACGTATTTATGAGGGGTAGGAGCAACTCTGATCAAATCAGTCTAGCTTAAAATGTTAGGCCGTAATGGGTGCCCACCAATTGTCCCCACCATTGAAAGCCCATGTTGAGGAAGGAATTGGCCTGGTTGTTGGCGTTGATGTTGAATGCACATTTATCATAATAGAACATGTTAATTTGATCCATCCTTTCAAAAGAATCAAATTTGTATAAATTTGATCTGATTTGTATAAATTTGTATAAATTTGATCCTTTCATTTTTACCAGTGATCAGTTTTCCATTAACTAAGTCGTTTTTAGGCTCAAGCCAACAGACGGATTACTAAGAAACTGATGGAAATGTATTCTGATCATTATTTTGATTATAATTACCGTCGTTGCGGGTGACTTTGCACTCGGGGGGTGACTTTGCACTCTGCTGTCCGTAAGACTTTCATAAATTCTAGCACTTATTGATGGTCTTCGCCGATTCGGTCTACCATGTCAAAGTATATAGGGATATGTTATGTACCAAGTAAGGTACAATGATCCCTAAAAGGATTCTTGTAGTTTCAGTAATAGTCAATGAAATGCTAATATAGGTATTTTGTCAAACAGCGGCTCCGTGAAAAAGTTATCTGAAGGTGCAATTCCAAAATCGATTTCAGAGTAGTAAATTGCCCAAATCCAATCTAAATTTATCTGGCTAGAATAATCCACTTCGATTTTGTGGATTATTTCTATTAAAATATTTTTTTTCTCTATTATCTTCCTAAGAACGCATGATTTATGTTATAAAATTGCATATAATGGACTTTCTAAAGCTTTATTATAGAAGTATTTGGTTAAAAATTATCCAATTTTGTGGGAACTTAATATAAAGTGACCGAGATCTACAAGATGGTATGGTCGCCATCTTGATTTGACGTTTCTGTCCGCCATTTTGAATAACTGTCAAAACAAAAATCTCATCCGATTGAGCTGAAATTTTAGTATGTTCTAGCTGATGTCAAGGCCTTTTCAGAATATATATAAAATCCGACCTAGGTCAAGTTATTGTCTGGATATAGGGGCTCCAAGTTCAAAATTTTGACATTTTCATGAATACAGAACTATAGGGAGCTTCTTTTATCAAAACTATCACGAAAAAGACAACGCTATCGTTAGGCGGTGAGATCAAACAAACAAAAAAAGAAACGTAATGTTTTTGTTTATAACAGCGCATTATTTAATAATCTTAAAAATTGTTTTCGCAAAGATGAAAAATAAAAATATTAATTAAATGCACTTTTTGTTTATTTTTTTTTTTAAATTATGTTAGAGTAAAAAAATATATAAAATTAAAGCCTCAACCATTTTTAATGGTTGCTGAGGCATTTCCTTTAGGCTTCAACTATTTAAGATTAAAAAATAAAGACCGCCAAAACATGAGTATTACAAAATTTTAAACTTTGAGCCTCTGTATCTAGGTAAGTACATGACGTAGACTGGAACATAGATACGTTTTGAAAAGGTTTTGACATCAGCTACAACATACTAAAATTCCAACCCAATCGGACTAGTTTTAGGGTTTGACAGTTATTCAAAATGGCGGACAGAAACGTCAAATCAAGATGGCGATCACGTCATCTTGTAGATCTCGTGCATCTTACCCTTAGATATGAAGATCTTCATTGTCGTTTATTACAGAAATTGTTGATTTTTTAGTGTTTATTAAAAAGTGCAAAGTCACCCGCACCTTAACCCCAGTGCAAGCCTTTTTTCTTGATTTTTTTAAACATAGTAAAATTTTATAAAATTAATGCTAGTGGCACAAAATCCATTCATTAACAACTGAATACAAATAATTTTACCCATTCACCCCCCTCCTTTCACTTTAACTATCCACTTGTAGAGGGTAAAGTTGAAAAACAGCGAAAAAACGTGCAAAGTCACCCGCAACGACGGTATTATAAAATTTAAAACTTTGAGCCTCTGTATCAAGGTAAATACTTAACGTAGACTGGAACACAGATACGTTTTGAAAAGGTCTTGACGTCAGCTACAACATACTAAAATTTCAACCCAATCGGAGCAGTTTTAGGGTTTGACAGTTATTCAAAATGGCGGACAGAAACGTCAAATCAAGATGGCGACCACGTCATCTTGTAGATCTCGTGCATCTTACCCTTAGAACTGAAGATCTTCATTGTCGTTTATTATCAGAAATTGTTGATTTTTTAGTATTTATTAAAAAGTGCAAAGTCACCCGCAGCACCTTATCCCCAGTGCAAGCCTTTTTCTTGATTTTTTTAAACATAGTAAAATTTTATAAAATTAATGTTAGTGGCACAAAATCTATTCATTAACAACTGAATACAAATAATTTTACCCATTAACCCCCCTCCCTTCACTTTAACTGTCCAATTTTTGAGGGTAAAGTTGAAAAACAGCGAAAAAACGTGCAAAGTCACCCGCAACGACGGTACGTTAAGCCGTTTCTCGGTTTAAGTCGTAAGTGTGTCCAGCACATTACATAAATGAAGTGCTATTCTGAATATGATCTTGGATTGTTACGATAACAAGGTTGTACTTTCTCGAGAGACAAGTCTGAGTTCTGTGTGGTACTGCACTGTGTGTATCAAAACTGTACTGTGTCCAGCGGTACTGTGTGTATAAGAACGTACACAGAGCACTGCGATATAAAGCAGGTTCATCGTCTTGGAGATTAAGATAGATCAAGAGAATAGGGGAAAGCGCTCTACCTTCGGACGATTTATGCTTCGCACAAGTCATTTTTTTTCAATGTGTTATAAATTAATTTGGCCCATTATGATATTATAATTTAATAGCTAGTCCAATGTCAAAATTTTCAGAAAAGACCTATAGGTGAAATCCATATAGAGAAAAAATTGAATTGTCCGAAGCTTGAGTCGTAGCGCGCTTTCCCCTACACCGAGAAAAATTTGGATGGTATTTTCTACAAATCGTGTCTTTAAATTCTACTGTCTCAAAAGATAGTAGAAAATACCATCCTCCATAGAAACTTTCCTTTAGAATCTACCATCTTGACATTTTAAATTTTACTATTCTATGGATAGTAAATTCTAATAGCCGGATGGTAAAATCTACTATCCTTCTTTAGATTTTACCTTGGCCTCTCTTAGATTCTAATATCTGGATAGTAAATTTTACTGGCCGCATATTAGATGTTAGAATTTAACTGGAAGACAGTAAATTTTAACGGAGGATAGTAATTTGGATTGAAATTACTATCCAAGCCAGTAAAATTTGCCATCCTGCTGTTAGAATGTCATTTTGGAATATCGTGTATGCCGATGCAACGGTTCCCGATATGCTTTGAATACATTATAGGAGTTCGTGGCGCAGCTGGAAGATGCTCGACTGTCATCACAAAGGTCGCGTGTTCAAATCTCGGCGTAGTCATCAATGTTGGAAAAAGATTTTCACGCATCAAAATGACTTGAAATACAGAGATTGTCATCCAAGAAGGGCCCCAAGCTCCTCAAATAATGGCTAAAAATTAATGGAAATATGGAAAAATAAATTTTTCCGACATTTTTCGTTCTAATATCCGGCTAGTAAAATTTACTATCCTGCCAGTAAAATTTACCATCCGGCTAGTAAAATCTAATATCCGGGATA